>NC_134888.1:3352488-3364988 GCF_041734735.1 Babylonia areolata | reverse complement strand
GCTCCGGTCAGGTCGACAACTAAGCTGTGTTGCATAATGCGAGCTTGGTCGCACTCAGTTTGCTCAGCCACTGAGCGGTCGGATTAGTCAGCCATTCCCAGCAAAGTCCACTTAGCGCTCGCTGCTAATTAAGCTCGCTTATGTAGTAATCCAGCCCAGCTCTCTGTTCATTTTCTTCTTCTTCTTCGTTCGGGGGCTGCAACTCCCACGTTCACTCGTATGTACACGAGTGGGCTTTTACGTGTATGACCGTTTTTACCCCGCCATGTAGGCAGCTATACACCGCTTTCGGGGTGGGTGGGGGGGGGGGGCTGTATGTTTGGTATGTTCTTGTTTCCATAACCCACCGAATGCTGACATGGATTACACGGGATGTTTACCGTGCGTGTTTGCTCTTCTGCTTGCGTATACACACGACGAAGGGGGTTCAGACACTGGCAGGTCTGCACATATGTTGACCTGGGAGATCGGAAAAATCACCACCCGTTACCCACCAGGCGCCGTCACCAAGATTCGAACCCGGGACCCTCAGCTCTCTATTCATTTTCCTTCCCTCCCCGTCACCCGGCCACACCCCCTCTTCATGTTCCACGGCCCCTCCGGCCCCCCCCCTCCCCTCGCCCCCTCCCCCTCAGTCCCCCGATTTTCGCCCCCTTCCAGCTGCCTATATCTTCCTCAGTCCCAATGATAGTCAATTGTGTCCGACTATTACCATCAGAACAGCAGAGACAGTATAGTGGAGAAAGTCTTGCCCCAAGTGACATCCCCCACTCTCTCGGCCATAAGGGTTTCCGGAGGACAGTCGGCGTTGGGAAGGTTCCTAACTGAAGGCCAACTAGCCCCCCCCCCCAAAGGCTGCAGCACTAGGAGCCAGTTCAATATTGCCTCCTAGTTTCACTAAGTCATAGTCCTCCCTTTACCTTGATATAAACATTATAGGTATGTTACTGACATACTACTTTATGTTTGTATTGCGAGCATGAGCAATGCGACCCCATGTGACTGTCTTTTTTTTCTTTCTTTTTTTCTGTCCTATCATCTGCGCTGCTTCAATGTCTTTCTTCCTACGCCACTCATTCCGAATCCCCCATACACAACCACACCTGGGTTCGTTTGTCGATGTTAGGTCGCCAGAAGGCCACACACCAGAGGAGACCCTGCACTGCCGTGCTGCTGAGTCACTTCGGTGGTGTTCAGTGGTGCCTGTAATGACTTAACGCACTTCGGACACCACCTACTGAGCCCCAAACAGCTCAGTCGCGGAGCCAGACGGAGTGAGCGTCTCTCCAAGAGTGGAGACCTCCACCACGTCCCCCGCCCCAGCCAACGACAGTCTCCCTATGAATCTGCCGACACCAAGGACCTTGACAAGACTCACCCCCAAGCACGAAAGTGGATGGGGATCGAAACTGAGGTCACCATGATAGCAGGGCATGAAAGGCCACAGACTTTGGGACACGATTTCTTATTGCTGATGACGAAGGAGGAGGAGGAAGATGACGATGTTACTATGGAGGTCCATTTAGGCTTGAGACAACGTGAAAAGGCTGTATAAATAGTACTCTATGCTTCCTTTCCAGCGTTAACCAGGTCACTCAGTGAAAGAGATACAGACACTTCCAGTGTTGGTGTGGAAATTTGAGCAACACATCCAAAGACGAACCCGTGAAGTGGATGGACAGGACTGTGTGGTCCTAGTTTTCCAGTTTAAGCCCACAACACGCTTAACTCTGGATAGGAGCTGGCCACGGGCCGAAAACTAGGGCCACCTCCGCTGGGATTCGAACTTGCACCCTCCCGGCAGCCCGATAGGTCGGACGCGACGCTCACGGCCACTTTTCTTCGCCATGGCGGCTAGCGTGGATTTCTCTGTGTAGATGATAAATTAGGCTGGACTTGACACCAGGGAATGAAAAACTTGTCCAACAACTAAATGCTTTATCGTGCTGAGAACGAGAACAATTCTCGATCCTACATGTGAACAAAGGTTCACCTACCCACCTGCTCCCAAAATACAACTATCAATACGCACAACTTGACCAAAAAACAGCATGCGTGAACTGCTCTCACAGCTGTGTGAAACGTTGAATGTCACTCTGATTATCTGAAGAAGAAGAAAAAGAAGAATTCAGCTCAACTCATTGCTCACCTTGAAGAAGAAGAAGAAGAAGAAGGAAAACTGAGATTCAATCCAACTCATCGCTCACCCTCAGATATATATACAGGGGACCGGAGCTGCTCATGAAGATTCTGCAGACCAGAATTAAACAACGTCGCCTGCCAGTGCGGAGACAGTGCACCGTGAAAGTGAACACTGCGGGGAGGATGTCACATTTCTGGGATGAGGATTATCGCGTACCGTATGTACCGCCACGAGCAATTCGGCTAATACGGCGTCTTCCGCATTTAAACCAATCTCCGGATCGCCCCACTGACGTACGTATTGAATGATGTTTACAGCCCACCTGTATTGTATTGTATTGTATTGTATTGTATTGTATTGTATTGTATTGCCGGTATTGTAACAAACTGCACTGTGATTGTATTGCATTGCCGCATTACTGCATTGCATTTACTGGACATTATCAGTCACTGGTCTTAAAGACTGTCACGACGTGTACCGTCACACAACAGAGGTCACTGATGTGGCTCGGCCGGGATTGGCCGGAGGGGAGCCTGAGTCAGTATTATGTGATCGAGGGGAGGAGGAATTTGTTATAAAGCTCTGCTTGCTTGCTGCTGGACGTGTTGTCTTCGGGGACTCAATTGGAATTAGAGCTGATACACTCTCTAAGTTGAAGTGGAGTTTAATGACCTAATGCGGCCTGGAGGTAACGCGTCCGCCTAGGAAGCGAGAGAATCTGAGCGCGCTGGTTCGAATCACGGCTGAGCCGCCGATATTTTCTCCCCCTCCACTAGACCTTGAGTGGTGGTCTGGACGCTAGTCATTCTGATGAGACGATAAACCGAGGTCCCGTGTGCAGCATGCACTCAGCGTACGTAAAAGAATCCACAACAAAAGGGTTGTTCCTGGCAAAATTCTGTAGAAAAATCCACTTCGATAGGAAAAACAAATAATACTGCATGCAGGAAAAAAAGAAAAGAAAAAAAAAAGGGGGTGGTGGCGCTGTAGTGTAGCGATGCGCTCTTCCTGCGGGAGAGCAGCCCGACTTTCACACAGAGAAATCTGTTGTGATAAAAAGAAATACAAATACAAATAATGGCAAACAGCAGCACGTTTTTGACTGTGCATCCCAATCGACTCAGTATGGGTTGACGATCTAAAGTCAAGTTCTGCAGGGCCGAGGTCTTGACACACTCCCGCTGCAGTCCTCATACGTACGTGAAACGATTTGAACTCCAAATCACCAACAACAGCTAAAGAGGGTCATTTGAATTCTCTCGGAGAGATCGAATGAGCTGGTGGGCTAATGGAAGGACCACATTTTGTTGCATAGCCGGCGTTGAACAACTCGACATATTATAACGAAAATCGAGTCAGTCGAAAAGAGTAACATTATCAAATTTGTTTCAAGGAAACCACAAAATCCGCATTCTATGTATTTTTTAAAAAAACGGAACCAAGTGAGAATAAAATTGAAATTGATCCAATCTTGACTGAATCGTACCTGTCTTCAGTTTGCGAGCGCCCGCTTCAAAGAGGAATTCAGTGAATAATAAAAAGAAAACAAAACTGAGTATCAGTATCAGTAGCTCAAGGCCGGAGGCGTCACTGCTTTCGGACAAATCCATATACGCTACACCACGTACATCTGCCAAGCTGATGGCTGACCAGCAGCGTAACCCAACGCGCTTAATCAGGTCTTTAGGACAAAAAGAAGTAAATGAATATCTAAAACAAAGTTTAAGTAAATAAAAAAAGAAAATAATAATAAGAAGAAAACCATGATGATAATAAGTAAGAAATAAATGTTAAACATGTGGTTCGTCCGTCGGGATCGACGAGGACCATCTAGTCATCCTGGGGGTGGATGGGTTGGGTTATGTGGGTGCGCAGATGACTGGTCAGGCCAATTCGCGCCCGGAAGGTTCTGACGCAGTGTGGACAGGGGATGGTGGCGGCTGTCGGGGACTTGCTGGCCCTTCTTTTCCTGGCCTGTCTGCGTTGCTCTGCTGCAGCGATTCTGTTGGCCTCACAGGATTTGGCGCCTTTGTGGATATCTGAACGTCACTTTGGTCTGTCCATAGCATTCAGCTCCCATGTGTCATGGCTGATATTGAAGGCCTTCAGAGAAGCTTTCAGAGTGTCTTTGAAGCGCTTCTTTTGGCCTCCATGGGAGCGCTTGCCATGTTGGAGTTCGCCGTACAGCAGTTTCTTGGGGAGCCGGTGGTCTGGCATGCGAACTACATGGCCTGCCCAGCGCAGCTGGGCCTGCATCAATATGGTGTAAATGCTGGGCAAGTTTGCACTAGTGAGCACCTCTGTGTCAGGGATCTTCTCTTGCCACTTTATGCCGAGAAGTTTTCTGAGGCTGGTGGTGTGGAAGTGGTTCAGCTTTTTGGCGTGGCGTTTGTAGACCGTCCATGATTCGCATCCATAGAGCAGTGTGGTGAGAACTATGGCCTTGTATACTTTGAGCTTCGCCTCCAGGGTGATGCCTCTCCTGTTCCAAACGTTCTTATGGAGTTTGCTGCCAGGCAGCTCCAGGAGAAGTGTCAGGAACAGAACGCCGACCTTTACCCCACCTATGTCGATCTGACCAAGGCCTTCGATACTGTTAGCAGAGATGGCCTTTGGAGAATCATGGCGAAGTACGGATGTCCCAGAAATTTCATCACCATCATACGGCAACTACACGATGGGATGCTGGCCCGAGTCCAAGACAACGGAGAGACTTCAGAACCATTCCCTGTCTCCAACGGAGTCAAGCAAGGGTGTGTTCTTGCCCCCACCCTGTTCAGTCTCATGTTTTCAGCCATGCTGACAGATGCCTTCAGAGACGCTGACGTAGGCATTGGCATCAGGTACCGCACAGATGGCTGACTCTTCAACCTCAGGAGGCTTCAAGCAAAAACCAAGGTGAGGACAGACACCGTCAACGACTTCCTGTTTGCTGATAACTGCGTTCTCAACGCTGCCTCCGAAGCTGACATGCAACACAGCGTCGACAAGTTCTCTGCTGCCTGTGACAACTTTGGCCTCACAATCAGCACAAAGAAGACTGAGGTGATGCACCAGCCAGCTCCAGGAAAGCCTTACGTTGAACCAAACATCTTCATCAACGGGCAACGACTGAACGCGGTGGACAAGTTCACATACCTGGGCAGTACACTCTCTTGTACAGTTGTCATCGACGACGAGGTGAATGCCAGACTCGCCAAAGCCAGCGCTGCCTTCGGCAGACTCCATGAGAACATTTAGAAGTATATATATATGCACACCCGCACGTTCCAATATTCCGTTGCTCCCACAGTACAGACATGCATACACACACATACCTCATACTCTACACACGCACGCACACACACACACAACACACACACACACACACACACACACACACACACATGCACAGAGCTCACCTGACACATGTGTACACTTACACGCACGCACACAAACACACAGACAGACAGGCAGACACACACACACACAGACATACACACACACACACACACACACACACACACATACACACACACACACAGAGGCTGCCACTGAGGGGTGGGAAAAGATCTCTGATGCCAGGAACGTGGCGTCTATCGTGTTGCTCAGTCTGTTGTATTCAGTTTGGAAAAGCCATTTGCGCAATGTTGGTTTGGAAATGATGCCAATATTCGTTTGATTTGCAAAGCATCGTGCTCTACCTTTCATGCTAGACTTTCGGCCGCTCCCTCTCTCTACCTTTATTTATTTGAGGCGATCGATGGTGTGATGGCCTTGTACCTGTTCTTTTTGGTATTCCGCGGCCTTGACTTTTCTGAGGATTTCCGATTTTTCTAGATGTAGGCTGCTCGTTGTTATTGCGTTACCAGCAAATAAGTCTGTCAGCTCGCTCATTTCCCTTAACTTCACCTGCATGTCCCGGGCAGTATGACCATGTAACAAAATTGACAAACGAAAACAAACAAACAAAAACCACCATTATTGCAGCCATCCCGTCACGCCATTATTGTCACCATCACAACGCTGCCTTTTTGTATGGAGTGGTGGTGGTGGTGGTAGGGGGCGGAGCAAGGATCAGGTTCCCTGATTACTTAAAATATCATTAGAAACTAAATTCGTGTGCCTCTGGATCGAGAAAAGCGTCTGGGGAAAACAAAACTGAATTCCTTCCCCTGCTGAAACTTTTGGCGTGGAAGTCTGAAAAGTAGTCGTGGGAGGGCCGTGTCATCTTCGTGTGACCAACACAACGGTGGAATCAGACAACTATTTTTTCCCAGTTTGTGAGAGACAAACACTCCACAACATATTTTGTGTGGGAAGCTGCGCTTTATTACTTCACGACCATGCAGAATATGATAAACGCCGTCAAAGGGACGGCACTTGGAGTGGCTGAGTATTTTTCTCCAGTCTTAAAGGTGAGTTCAGGAGTCGTGAATCGGAACGAATTTGTGTTATCGTCAAGTTTACAAGTACAACTGCACAAATTGGGTTAGTTCGTGACTATGAGCTGTTTACAGATGTGACCCAATAAGGTATAACATTGTAAATAATGTATACTTAACTATAATTATTGTTTGTCTGCATTTGTTTTACTGAACAGGAAATTCATGCAGATGATCGCGACAAGTTGAATATCTGACAGGATTTTCCCCATTTCTTGTTTCAGTTTCATATTTTTGAAGACGGCCAACGTTAATTTTAAACACACTTGTGTGCTCTTACAATGCATCCATTAGCACAGTGTTCTTAACTTCTTGACTTTACATTTATCAGGTACATAATTTGCACATTTCATGTCTGTTACTTTCCATGGAAAACAGTTTCCAGCTGTAGTTCTCAAGACATCAGAATACAGATGATGATAGATTACAACCTTGATACTGTGAATTATACACTACATCACACAAGGAAAATGGTACACTGATGAAGGGGAGACATTGTTTTCCTAATGTAATTGAAAATAGAATTCCCCAAGGAAATACCCATTCAGAATGTTAGATGGGAACCACTTAAAACATTGCAACAGTATGTATTGAACAAAAGCAAAAGAATTAACTAAAGTAAAGAAAGTAAAGAGGGGAGGTTTTAGGTACACTTTCTTCTGTTTTGTTTATTGAGGCAGGGGAAGTTGGTCAATGTAAATTGGTTGAAGAGCCCATTTTGCTGGCAGTAATTGACAACACCAACACAAGAACATCCTGAAAGAATTATTACTAAGTTTGCTGAGTTTTTGAGCAACCAGAAGTCTATGTTTGTTGGGTTTTTAAGCAACCAGATCAGTGAAACTACTCCTATTCCATCACAGGTTACTTGTTTACAAATGCATAAGTTATTTGCAGTTAAAAAATGTTTTTATAGTTTTGTTTTACCTTTTTAAAATCTTATTTATCGGGTACATGCATTTGACAAACTATAGGGGTGGTATCAAGCTTGTTATTCATATGACATTGCTTCAGACTTATTTAAAAAAAACCTCTCTTGTGGTTTTACAAAAAATGTTTTCATTCATTGTTTGTAGAGGTGTAAGTTATTTTTTTGAAGTGTTGTTTCTGTAAACATTGTGGATTTGCCAAGCTATGAGGATGTAATCAAATTTGTAGTGTATAACATTGCTTTAGACATCATTTCACAATTATTTGATGTGTGTTGTTGTTTTTTTAATTGTTTATTATTTTCTTTTAGGAATCCAAGTTCAAGGAAACAGGTGTGATCACACCTGAAGAGGTAAGAACCTTTTTTGTTCAGTTGTTTTGGGGTGGTGGTAGGTGGAAGGGGGCGGGGGTTGGGGGCTTTTTTGGTTGCTGTTTCAAAACATTTATGATTGTTCTCAGTATTCATTAATGTTCAGAAGTGAAAATAAAGTAAGCATTAAAAAAAATGTTTGGCAGAAGTTAATGGACAAAACCCTTATGGGAAATTGGGGGAGTAACAAAAAATGTTTTGTACATTCCTATGTAACTGTAAATCTGTTTAAAAACTGACTTGATGAGTTTACCCAGAATATAATGGATGTCCATCGACATTAATTGGTTACAGTGACAACATATATTGTACCTGTCCTATGGAAGAGGACACAGAGAGGCTAGTGCATGCTGCACATGGGACCTCGGTTTATCGTCTCATCAGAATGATTGTTTGATCCATATATCGATGAAGTTTGGTGCATTAACTTTTAGAAATCAGACAGTGTTATGAGTACGTAAACATTTTCTGATATATCTGTTATATAGTTGTAAGTTATATGTATTTATCACTCATCAGTGGGGACATTCAAGTTTAAGCCAGTGCCACACACTTGTGAAGTTGAATTACCTGATTACTTTTGTTACAGAAAGCTAGATAGGATAAATGAGTTATTGAATAGATCATCTAGATTTTATTTGAATCATCTGACAGATCAGCCATGTTAGAACTTGAGGAAATATCTTTTTTTTTTTACTCATTCTTTCTTACAACAAGTGCTTGTTTTGATAGTGTCATCTGTTGACCACAAAGTCTGTGGACCTTTTTTTTTTTTCCCCCAGTTTGTTGCTGCTGGCGACCACCTGGTGCATCACTGCCCCACCTGGCAGTGGATCAAGGGAGATGAGAACAGGTTGAAGGGTTATCTTCCCCCTGACAAACAGTTCCTCATCACTCGCAGCGGTAATGATGAAGTCATCACATGTGCATGTGTAGTAGACTTGTGGGCAGCTTAATCTGATTAATACTATTGGAAATCAAAAGGAATAATGTTTTGAGGTTGTGAAAGCAGAACAGTGTCTGAGGTGTTTGACTTGACAAAATGAATCGTTTCTTTTTTAGAGGTTAAGAAAGCAGACCAGTGTTTGAGGTATTTCACTTAAAAATTAATCTTTAAAAAAAAATTATTTATTTTTTTTATTTTAGAAAATTTCCTTTTACCTATTTTAAGTATTTGCTAACAACAACAACAAAAATTAGGTGAATATTTGATACTGGAACAGATATGGAAGTTTGGGTACTTGATGTTGGACTTTATTGAAGGCACTGTGACAGTGGTAGTGGAACAGATGCAGAGGACTGGGTACTTGTGTTGGAATTCATTTAAAACACTGTGGAGTTTGAATAGCTATACAAAAGTTGAGGCACTTGATGTTGGACTTCATTTAAAGCACTGTGGCATTGGAACGGATACAGATATTTGGGCGCTTGTGTTGGAGTTAAATCACTGTGACACTGAAACAAATACAGACTAACAGAGGTTTGGGTACTTGTGCTGGACTTGGTTCGAAGCACTGTGGTACTTGTTGTTGGACTTCATTCAAAGCACAGTGGTATTCAGACAGACACGGAGGTTAGGGTGCTTGATGTTGGACTTGATTCAAAGCACCGTATTTTCCAGAAACGGGGGGGGAAAAAAACAACAACAACAGCAGCAGCTACTAATTGTGTTTGTGGTGATGTTTGCAGTGCCGTGCTACAAGCGGGTGAAGCAGATGGACACTCACCAGGAGGACCAGGAGAAGGTGATCGAGGAGGACGACCAGGACGGGGGATGGGTAGACACCCACCATTTTTCACGTCAGTCTTTATATATATATATATCGTTCGTCTTCAGTTTAACGTCTTTCCACTTGAAGTGATATTAGACGGGGAAAAAAACCCCAAAAAAAACCCCCAAAAAACAAAATAAACAACTGTGGGGGTAGGGGTTGTGGGAGGGGGTGGGGGTAAAAGTGTGTGTATGTGTGGAGGGTGAATAGGGAGAGACAACGCTCGGGGAAAATGGAAACGTTATAAACGCCAACATCAAACAACTATAACAAATGTTCTATTGGACTACGCAGCAAACCTTCAGCAACAGCAAATAACATATTGTAATTGTTAATAACACATTCAAAAGAACTTTTGGTGAAGTCTGGTAAAAAACATTTTAGATTCTGACATTCGAATATTATATGGTTGCTAGATATATGTTCTCCACATATGCACCTAACATCTTTGCTGAACTTAGTTATAAAAGCGTTCAGTTTTATCCTGTTTGATAATGTATGGATCTGCCTTAATCTTATTGAATTACTGTATGTATTTGACTGATTGATAGTTCCCAGTTGTTGAACATTAATTACACTACGGTTTAAAGTTTTGCCGTTTTCCTGGTATCATTCTCTGTTTTTGTTCCACGATGTTTTTTCTAGTATTCGAATATATATATCTTCTTCTTCTGGGTCTTTGTGTTGTTGTTCTTCTTTTTCGTCTTGGTCTTGGTCTTCTTCTTCTGGGTCTTGGTCTGTGGGAACAACCTTGTGCTCTCTCTGTGTCTGCCTCTTGCTCTGTTAAGTCTCTCCTCTCTGTCTGTCTGTCTGTCTGTCTCAAAGTACTCAAGAGAGATTAAGTTTTCTCTCCCTCTGGCTGGCTGGCTGGCTGTCTCAAAGTACTCGAGAGAAGGTTTCTCTCCCTCTGTTTGTCTCAAAGTACACAAGAGAGATGAATCATTCCTGGTTTTCTTGTGACATAGCTCAGTGGTCTCTTTAGTTAAAGGTATATTTTCTGAAAACTGGAAGAGTTCATTCTGCTGTAGAATCCTAACAAAGTTAAGCTTTACAGGGAAATATCTACTTGTGATATGAGTAGTAAATTGAGCAGTTCTTAAATGAATAAATAAATTTGTGGAAGGAAGGGACAGAAAACCATGATACTATCGAATGCTAAGTCAGGTCAAAAAACAAACAAACATTCTCTGTTACGTGTTTATGTGTGTGGCAGCTATTTAGATATGATTTGCAAACATTTGAAACCTTTTTATTGGATTTGGAAAAACAACAACATTTGACGCAATTTCTGGAAACAAAACATATGATTTGCAAACAATTGAAACCTTTTTATTGAATTTGGAAAAAAACATTTGACGCAATTTCTGGAAACAAAACATGTTAAGAAAATGTTTGCTTACAGTGGCATAAAGGGTAAACTAATCAGGTATTGAGAAGTCAAAGCTAAGGTTAGGTGTGGAGCTGCTTAAAATGATTATATCAGTTGTACCCAAGGGTTGTAAAAAAAAAGGAGTGTGTGTGTGTATGTGTGTGTGTGTGTGTAAAGTTGTGGTCCTAAATAGATTTGGAGCTTTTGAAAGGAAAGCATTTTCTCTGCAAGGATTTTATTTTATTTTATTATTTTTTTTTTTTAAATGTTAAAAGTCCTGAATGTAGCAGCATTTAGCATACAGTGGCTTGGTTTGGAAGAAAATTGCTGTTGTTTTAGAGTAACAGTGCCGGAAATTCGGTCATCATGCATGAACAACACACAGGCAAGGGGGGAAATGGGTTGGGGTTATTTGGAAGGGAAGGATGATTTTTTGCCAAGTTTTTGTAACTCAGACTTGGGGAGCAGCACGTCACACACAGTTGAAAGAGAAAACAAGGCAATGATTACCTGCTAGGCAGAGCACACAAGACTTTGAAAAATGCCGTTCTCATTTATCAGTGTTTGAGGAGCTTAGAATGTCATTGGTGTCGTTCTGTTTCAACAGCGTCAGAAACGGTGACCACAATACAGGAAGGAGTGGCAGAAATGACCATGGAATCTAAAGTAAGTAACCCAGAGTGTGGCTTAACGCCACTGTCCTTGAAAGAGAAATTACTGTCCTGTGATATGAAATTTGTGACAGTAAAACAGCTTAAAAAACATAAAGTGTATGTCTGTGTGTGCGTGTGTGAGTGTGTATGTGTGTGTGAAAACAGTGAACCCAGTGTGTGTGAGTGTGTGTATGTGTGTGTGCGTGTGTGCGCGAAAACAGTGAACCCTGTATGTGTGTGTGTGTGTGTATTTGTGTGAGAACCTTGAACCCAGCTGAAGATAAAGATATGAACATATGAGCCCTTGTACGTTTGCAATAATTCAGGCATGCACACATGGACACCTACCACTGTGAAGGAGTAACTTCATTGACAGTTTGTGGCAGCCGTTCTTTGGTTCTGTGATAGACCATCCCTCCCCTGTCCTAGTACTGAAGCTGCTTCTTCTGCGTTCACTCGTATGCACACGAGTGGGCTTCTACGTGTATGACCGTTTTTACCCCGCCATGTAGGCAGCCATACTCCGTTTTCGGGGGTGTGCATGCTGGGTATGTTCTTGTTTCCATAACCCACCGAACGCTGACGTGGATTACAGGATCTTTAACGTGCGTATTTGATCTTCTGCTTGCATATACCCACGAAGGGGGTTCAGGCACTAGCAGGTGTGCACATATGTTGACCTGGGAGATCGTATAAATCTCCACCCTTTACCCACCAGGCGCCGTCACCGTGATTCGAACCCGGGACCCTCAGATTGACAGTCCAACGCTTTAACCACTCGGCTATTGCGCCCGTCTCCTAGTACTGAAGCGTAAAGTGACTCATCACAGAACTGGACG
>NC_134888.1:3332488-3347488 GCF_041734735.1 Babylonia areolata | reverse complement strand
AGTGATGAAGAAGATCATACAGACTGTTGCCGAGGGAGGGGGTGAACTGGGCGTTCACATGTATCCTTCACTGGTGATGCATTTTCAGACTTCTCTTGTTTTTTTTTTTATGGGAGCAGTGTTTCTAATGATTATAGAAACAAAATGCAAATAACATTTTTATTTTTTTAGCATGTTAGTTTTGATTACACCTACTTAACCGAGACCCAATATTTCTAATGATTATAGGAACAAATGCAAATAATAACATTTTTATTTTTCAGCATTTTAGTTTATCTAATATCATCAGCCTTTGTTATCAGACAGACTTTAGATTGATAACAGTGAAGATTATTTTAAGCTATTGTATGATTGATTAATTTTTGTTTGTATTGATAACAGTGAAGATTATTTTAAGCTATTGTATGATTGATTAATTTTTGTTTGTTTGTTTGTTTTTCCAGTGGGAATGTCGTTTTAAAAAAAGAATATTAATTGTCTTTCTTTCTCGATCTCCGTCCGTCTCTTTTTTTATGATGAGTTGGGTTTTTTTCATCCCTTTTTCACTTAGACTATATAATGTTGTCATGCTTTCACTGAATAAAGGTAAGTATGTAATCTATGGACTGTTCTTGGCTTTGACTACAAAGTCACATGAAGATAGTAACAGAAAGGTGTAAACATCTTGAGTTGGGTTAGTATGTAATCTATGGACTGTTGTGTGAAGATAGTAACAGAAAGGTGTAAACGTCTTGAGTTGGGTTAGTATGTAATCAGTTATCTATGGACTGTTCTTGTCTTTGACTACAAAGACATGTGAAGATAGTAACAGAAAGGTGTAAACGTCTTGAGTCGGGTTAGTATGTAATCTATGGACTGTTCTTGGCTTTGACTACAAAGACATGGTGAAGATAGTAACAGAAAGGTGTAAACATCTTGAGTTGGGTTAGTATGTAATCTATGGACTGTTCTTGGCTTTGACTACAAAGACATGGTGAAGATAGTAACAGAAAGGTGTAAACGTCTTGAGTTGGGTTAGTATGTAATCTATGGACTGTTCTTGGCTTTGACTACAAAGACGTGAAGATAGTAACAGAAAGGTGTAAACGTCTTGAGTTAGGTTAGTATGTAATCTATGAACTGTTCTTGGCTTTGACTACAAAGACATGTGAAGATAGTAACAGAAAGGTGTAAACGTCTTGAGTTGCTGCTGTTGTTCATAAGGGGACTCTGGCTCATTCTGCTGAAAGTGCTATGATGCTTTAGGCAAGTAAACCAGCATTCTGATAACTTGTCTGTACCCAGGCTCTTTTTTTTTTTTGTCACCAAATTCAGTTTTTTCCAAATGCAAGGAGATAAAATAATGATGATACTGGAATGAAGACATACACAGAGGCACACACATTCACAATATACATGCACACACGTGCACACACACACACACACACACACACACACACCTACACATACACACACAAGCACACACACACACACACACACTCTCTTGCATGCACAAATAAACATGTAGAGAGACACACACACAAGTAAATACATGCATGTAGACATGTAAAAATAAAGAAAAGAGAGAGTTATATATATTTATGTATCTGTATATATATGGTTGTAAATTTGAGTGTGAGCATTTGCATGTTTAAAGCATTTATGGGAATTGATTTGTATATTTGTTAAGAGTATACACATGTATATATATATGTAGGTGCTTTTATATGTATGTGCAAATACATGTACACACAGGTAAATGCTTCAACTGCTCAAATTCAGACACACATAAGCATACCTTCTTCCATAAATGCTCAAACCCCAACAGCAACAACACCGACACTGCCCTGTGCGAATCTAAAGCCCAGAATGTATCGACTCAGAAACCCAGAGAACCGCCTTGAGCGCCTTCCTTAACCAGACGCCAGGTACCTGATGATTTTCCTCAAGTTTGTGCAAGCGGTGATTCCCACAATAGAGTACGACTACACCCGCCACTTCACCATGTGACGGGGCCACCCCCCCCCCCCCACACACACACAGTGCAATACCCTGCACCCCCCCAGCCCCCCCACCCCCACCCCCCGTTCCCCTGCCTGCCTGGATTGGCCACACACACACGCACGTTTTTTTCCATGCAGGTATACCATGTGGACCAGGACACCGATGTACATAACAACAGGACAGACACAGAGATGAACACCTGAGCTGAATCACAAAGCGATGCCATTTAGAAAAAAAAAACTGAGCCCCATTCCCCCCCCCCCCCCCCACACCCATCTTCCATCTCCCTCCTCCTCTTCCATTTTCTTTGCTGTTGTTGGTGTTGAAAATCATCTCGATTCTCCCTCTCCCCGCCCCCACCCCCATTTTTTTTTTTTTTTTTTTTTAAATGATGATTTCAGATTGTTATTGCTTTCTTTGTGTTTTTTTTTGTTGGTTTGTTTAATTACAGTCATGGGAAATGTTTTGTGTGGAGAAAACTTGTAGCTGATTGAAGTGAAAGTTTTGAAATGAAAAAAAACAACAACAAAAAAACAACCCACCTCTGAGAAAAAGTGTAATTAGGCTCTAGATATTTATACTATTAAAAAAAAAAGAAAAAAAAAAAAGAATAAGATAAGATTATGTTGTCTAACAGTAATGGGAGGCTATGCTCAAATTAGTGAATTGAGGAATAAGAAGCCTGTGATTAATCAATTAAAAAAAAAAAAAAAATATATTGTATGATGCTGTCTCTTCTGTCTTGACATCAGTGGTTTTGGCAGTCTGATTCCTGATTCATCTGGGTTTTTTTTTGTTTTTTGGGTTTGTTTTTTTTCAGTTGAAATGATCTACATTGAACTCTTGTCCATTTTGGACTGATTCATCCATATTTCACAGAGCCTGACGTGGCATGGGTGGTGTTGATCAAGGTTACAAACTTGATTTGACGTCCTGATTTGGCACTTGGTTTATGGAGGGGGGGAAAAAAAATAAGTGGGGTGGGGAAAGTGGAGGGGCAAAGGAGGATATTGTTTTAAAAAAAAATGTGTGTGCAGAAAACTTAGTATTGGTTGTCAAAAGACAGAAAGCATGAATGACATACACTATATTGTTTGTAATCCTTTTTTGTTTATTTTAAGGAGATATTATTATTGTTATTAATATTATTACATTCCCCCCCCCACGCCCCCTAAGAGAATGTGTGGTAAATTTGCAAGGGTAGGTTGTCCAGAGTGACTGTTTGTGGAGCGTTCCTAGATTGGGGAGGGCCGCTGTTTGTTGTCGCTTACGTACGCTGATTGTGAACTGAGTGGAATGTGAAGGATGAACAAAGCTTGACCGTGGACACCAGGTGGATTGAATGTCATCCAGTCGCTTTGTTTTGGTTTGACTTTTTTTATTATAACGCACCTGAAAATTATTACCAATAACATGATCTTTATAACTTTTTATTTTAACGCGCCTGAAAATTATTACCAATAACATGATCTTCATAGGAATTATGTGTAAATAAGGTTATCTTAAAGCCTGGAATGACTTTTATGCAGGATATGACTTGTTTACATTGTAAACATGTTATCGTATGTATTGAAACAGGTTTGATGTGTATGTCCGTTTGTGTTTGTTTTTACTCATTACGGAAGATAAGCAAGTCAAGTTTTTGGATGTATTGAATGTGGGTGTGAAGGCTTGGGCCCAGAACGTTTCATTTGGTATTCTGCTTGAGGACACAATACAATTGGTTGGCATCGACAGTTTGTTCGTTTTTTTGGGGCAGGTTTTGTTGCTGTTTAACTTTCCAGTTTATTCCGAACAAATACGACTTTGGGGGCAGCTGTGGTGGTAAAGGCATTGCCCAACAGTTATAAATAATAGACTACATGCAGCACTCTGGATAAAACCAGAATGACCGAAGAGGTTATCATGTCTGCATCGTGACACACAGTTTGTGGCTCTGTCATTATTACTTCAATTTATCAAACACCCTGAACGAAATGTCTGGATCAGAATAGATTGGAATACTATGATTGTTCATGGCAGAGTGATGGTTTTGAGTAACTTGCCTGGTTCCAAGGGCATCAGCGGACTTGAACCAGTTAAAAGTTTCTTTTTAGTGTGCACAAAAATCTTCTTCCAGTTTGTCACATCATCTGAGATGTTGATATGTAAGTGTCTTGTGTGTGTGTGTGTTCATGTGTGTACGTGTGTGGGGGGGTGTGTAGATGCATATTGGAGTCTGCTTGGCTACATTCAAACACCCATGAAGGTGCTTCCGTGTGTGTAGATTGTAGGTCTTTTTTTTTCTTTCTTTTTTTTTAATTCTTAAAAAAAAAAAAAAAAAATTATTCTTTTGTTTTAACGTTTTCAAAGTGAGTAACAGCATGACTGGATGAATGAAGCAAGTAAGCGCCTGGGTGGTCAGCTAATCATGGAGTTACCACCCTAGAATGTGGGTAGCCCAGGAAGGTGTCGTACAAATGTCCAGATTTTTGTCCCAGTTGCTCCAGCAGTCTGTACAATGTTTTCACATTTTCAGTGGACCGCAGACTAGCTTCATGAGACACAGAGCCCAGAGTCCCCCTTTTTCTTGACCAATACCAGGTGGGGAAAAGCAAGAAGTTTGAAAAATACAGTGCTAGTTTGAAAAATATAGTGCGTTACGTGGTTTGCTGGTTAATGGTGTTGCGTAGCATCGAGTATTGTGCTCACAACCAGACCAAGAATATTCTGCTTCTGCTGTTCAGTATGATGTTCTGTTCAGGGCATGAATTTGTATTTTGTTTGATTAGACAGACACTGATCACTGGAGACTGTGAACAGTGGACATCATTCTGTATTAAAGAGACATCCTTTGCATAGTAAAATCTTGTTTTGTTAGCATGTTTTGAATTATTTTTGTGTACCCACAGACGTGCACAACAGTTGTGGATACTGATCAACCAGTTGAAATGAACAGAGCAGTACTGTGTGATATTGTTGGGTTCAGTATGGAGGACAGCTTATTCAACTAGCTGATATTGCTGCCATAGTGTAAGTTGTGTAGAAAGGGAAGACAGAAACGAAACACAAAACGCCTGACCTGGGCACAAACCAGGCAGGGTGGAACCTTTTCCTGTAGGCAGCAGTTTCAAGAGGCAGACAGTCCGATTTGGAGTGGATGGATCAACAAAGTTGTCAGAATTCAAGATGCTTAACTCTTAGAGTTTGTGCCTTTTGGATGAAAACATATCACAGGGATCGCAATAGATCTCGCATCTTCTGTTGGTGATCCTTACCGCACAGTTCAACCAGTCATGTGCCACCATGTCAGTAGCCGAGCCCATGTTTGGCGCCATCTTAGCTTAGCGAGGTCTGGCAAAATGTCTGGCCTGGCTGAAGAGAGCAGTACATGGAAGGCTTGCACATGGTGGAAAATATACGAGCCAACCAGCTGTGTTGCTGTATCAGACCAGTGCAAGTCTGACCAGAGTTGACCTGAAAGAAATGGGGCCAGGTGACTGTAAAATTCGGATGTGTGGCTGATCCCACAATCAGCTGAATCCAAATATCATTTTCTCTTTGCTTGCCGGGTGGAGGGGTGGAGCTTAGCACCTGGAGTGGGGAGGTCTGTTGTACAGGGTGGAAAAACCTGTCGGTTAAAAAGAACGGCACAACTCTTTCACTTTGCAGTCTAAGTGATGGTTAAGATCATCTTCTTCCTCTTGTCAGTTGTTGTTTTGTTTGACCATTTTCTTCATTATGTATTTGCCCCAGCTCTAAAAATGAACTTGTGAAGTAGTCCAACTGGAAAGTCCCACTGTCGAAAGCTTTTTGCCAGCATTTATGCCATAGATGTATTCATGACCAAGAAGTATGAGAAGGATTTATGTTTGTGTGATTAGCGCATATGCTTTTTTTCTGTGTATTGGTTTGGCTTATTCATTCATGAGTCATGCTACGGTGGTGTTGAAATTGATGTACAAAATTACTTTGATTCAAATAATATAACATTTTGCATCAACCTTGGTTTCGTCTTGGTGTGGTTGTTTGAATGGATTAAGGAGACGGAAGCAGAATGGAAATGAATGTGAATCACTTCTTCCTGTTCTTTCTGGAAATGAAAGTACATGAAGATTGCATGCAAGTATGAATGTACTGGAGTATCATTGTTGAAATGTGTTGTAAGTCTATTTCTTATGACTTTTCTCATAACACCTCATCTGCATGCGCACACACATTGATATATTTGTATTTTTTGAGTGGGTCTGTGCAGGGCATGCCAGTGTGTACCCATAAACAGCTCAAGAC
This sequence comes from Babylonia areolata, assembly GCF_041734735.1. Taxonomy (NCBI): domain Eukaryota; kingdom Metazoa; phylum Mollusca; class Gastropoda; order Neogastropoda; family Buccinidae; genus Babylonia; species Babylonia areolata. The sequence continues at coordinate 3,341,236 of NC_134888.1, read as the reverse complement.
AGTGGAATCAAAAAAGGATGAGATGACAGGTTAAATATGTGCAGCATATCTAGTTCAGATAAAGATATGTCCATAAAGAAATCCTGTAGAGAAAATACAGAGAGAAGAATAAAAGTGGTATCAGTACACACTGTCCTTTTAGACAGCAGCCTTAAAAACTTTAAGCCTGGAGAAATCTGTTGTTTAAGTTCCAGATCACGGATTACTGAGCAAAATATTTCAAGCCACACAGGAAACATGAGTAAATTCTAACTTGCTGTCGCTTCCTATGTCATGTGTGATGACTATAGCGTTTTTTGATTAGTTAAAATTATATGGGGGCACTTATGTCGCTTCCTCATGAATACCAGGCACAACCTGTTCCTCTTATTGCATTGTACTGTATTGAAATCCTTTTTTGACACAACAAATTTCTGTGAGTGAAATTCAGGCTGTTCTTGCTGGGGACAGCGTATCGCTACAGTGTAGTGCCATCCATGTTGGGTGATGACCTTAGAAATATATATAAACACTGCTGGAAGTTTGTGTTCAAAATCACTTTGGTCAGGACCCAACATCTCCCGGGAAGTGTACAAACATCACTGCACACACATAAACGCGGGAAAATCACAGAGACTCATCCTTTAACAGATATGTCAAATGCTTTCAAACTGAAAAGTTCCAGAAAACCACAACTCTTTGACCTGAGTGCTGTGTCAGTGCTTCACTGATGAGTGTTTTCTGCTGTGAGCACACACAGTCAACTACACATACTTCGTCATTAACTCACTCAGTACGGCCTGTCCTCTCTTCTCCTCTACACAGACCCCTCGGATGTCCAGTGGGTGTCTGAATGACCCAACCTTTAGCTTCCGTCGTCAGAATTGTGGTATTCTTTGTCAACATTCACGTCTTCAGTATAAGAGCCTTCCGCTTGCAATATTTTGATGATGGTAATTGGGGTGAAACGCTGTTAACGTCGTCTCTTTCGCCGTTCATATGGAGAGAGTTAACCAGCATCCATCCTACCTGAGCCCCAGCAACTCTTACTGTCTGCATTTTGCAGAAGCATCATTTCTTAGTTTCTCACAATCTGTCATGTTTAGAACTTCACCCATTCAAGAATAAGTAAATTACTGAACTAAGGTGGCTTTCGTATCAGCACTGTTTGTGATTGTGTTGCAAACAGTTGTTGACTGAATGCCAAGACAGCCGTTATTTGTAAAACAAACCAATCTGTTTCAGCATCCATCCAGCCCACACATGACATCTTGAAAAAAATGCCCGAAGTATGTACTTTAATTGTTCATGTAGAATTTAGTTGATCACAGAAATGTGTGAGAAATAGCAAGCTTTGTGGTCTTCTTGTCAATCCTGTTTTTAGATAAACAGCTAAGTGAGTTATCAAAACCATGCATCATAAAATAGTTCAGCTTTCAGCTTAATGCAGTTCTCTGTTAACAATCAAATACTTAAGTAAAAAAAAAACCCAAAAAACCCCAGAGTGACACAAAGCCTTTATAGCTCACAAACATGAAAGCAGAAAGCTGAGTCCCATCAAGTTTTTGTCTTCAAAGTGAAATAAAATGGAAGACTGAAGTATACAAATTCATCAGCACATGAACAGTGCATTGAACTGAAATTACTTATTTTGGACATAAAAAAAACACCACTGCATGTCTCAGTGAAGAAAAAAACCTGGAGCCCCCAACAGTGGCTTTCTAGTGTATTCTATTCCTCCCAGCTGACTAATCCCCATCTTCATCAAAAGAGGATTCTGCACACTCGGAGGACCCGGGCTCAACTTCCACCTCCGCATTGAACACTGACGACGTGAAGTTCATGTCTTTTTCGATGACGTACTGCAGAAGACAGAGAGTCTGCTTTCTGTCCATGCGTGCATCGTCGCCGCTTCCCACGTACGCCGCAAGCTCCGGGCGTTCCCACAAGCTGCGGTAGTAAGCCTGCAGATGGTCCGGGTCATGTGCCAGCAACATCAGACAACCGAACATGTCCTCTGCACTGAACCCTTCAGAAATCAGGAAGTCAAAGTTCCGCTTGATGGCTATACGGTCACAGGACCACAGCGGTCTCAAACAAGTGCTGACGGGGAGCTCCTTGGTCTGGACACCGAAAAGCGAAGCGACAAAAATTCTCTGACGACTCCACACAAAGCTTCTCTTGGGGAGGCAGCCTGAGCGCAAGAAGCTGAGGATGATGTAGATGGGAGGGGGGAGAGACACCACCACACTCTTGCTCTTCTCCATGGCCCTCTGCAAAGTCTCCAGACGATACTTCATGATGTAAATGTGACTGACGATGTCCTGACTCGTGATGCCTTCCCCCAGCAGGTAATCAATCTTCTTCAGGGCGCTGGATGGACCGAGCTTGTAAAAGTTGATACTGGCATCTTCAATGTCCTTTGCCGTCACACCCAAACGCTCTGCGATTCTCGAGTGAGTGATGCGTGACCCGTCCAACTCTGCCCGAGCGTTAATGGCGTTCTTGATGCATTTCTTGAAGTCCCTCGTTCGCTGGGCAACCGTTTTCAAAGGGTACCGGTCAAACTGAATCTTTCCCTCTTCCCGCATTGCCTTCAAGGTATCCAGCCTCTCCCTGATGTTGCTGACTTTGACGTTCAGAACGGCTGGGCAGGCCTTGATTTCCTCCGATGTGATTCCATAGCTGTACAGGAGTTGACTCTTCTCCATGACGTCCTGAGCCGTGAGGCAGCGGATGCGGTTAAGGGAGGGGTGCAGTGCTTTCAGCTGGTCCAGCTGGGTGAGGGAGCACTGCAGGACGCTGCAGAAGGCGCTGTCAAGTTCCTCTCGGCGCTGCAACTGCCTGCGCAGGAGGTCCAGGCTGGAGAAGCTGGAGGACAGCAGCAGGCTGACCGTCACCGACGTCCGGCCGATCTCCTGCACATGGAAACCACACAGCTCTTGGAACAGTTTCAGTTTCTCAAGGAGGCATCACTGCATTCAGACTTCTTCTTCTGCGTTCACTCGTATGCACACGAGTGGGCTTTTACGTGTATGACCGTTTTTACCCCGCCATGTAGGCAGCCATACGCCGTTTTTGGGGGTGTGCATGCTGGTTATGTTCTTGTTTCCATAACCCACCGAACGCTGACATGGATTACAGGATCTTTAACGTGCGTATCTGATCTTCTGCTTGCATACACACACGAAGGGGGTTCAGGCACTAAGCAGGTCTGCACATATGTTGACCTGGGAGATCGTAAAAATCTCCACCCTTTACCCACCAGGCGCCGTCACCGTGATTCGAACCCGGGACCCTCAGATTGACAGTCCAACGCTTTAACCACTCGGCTATTGCGCCCGTCACTGCATTCAGACAAATCCATAAATACGCCACACCACACCTGCTAGGCGGATACCTGACAGCAGCATGACCCAACACTCTTGTCAGGCCTTGAGCGCATGCTTATATATATGTGTACCTAGCACAGCGGATTTCTTTTTACATAATTTTGCCAGAGGACAACACTTTTGTGGCTGTGGGTTCTTTTTCGGTGCGCCAAGCGCATGCTGTACACGGGGCCTCGGCTTATCGTCTAATCCGAAAGACCAGACTCTCAGTTTGATTTTCCAGTCATACTTGGGAGAAAGGGCGAGATCGGTGTTTGAACCCACACCCTCACTGACTCTCTGTACTGGCAGCTGAGCATCTCAACTCACTCAGTACGGCCAGTCCTCTCTTCTCCTCTACACAGACCCCTCGGATGTCCAGTGGGTGTCTCAATGACCCAACCTTTAGCTTCCGTCGTCAGAATTGTGGTATTCTTTGTCAACAAACACCTCTTCAGTATAAAAGCCTTCCACTTGCAATATTTTGATGGTGGTAATTGGGGTGAAACGCTGTTAACGTCGTCTCTTTCGCCGTTCGTATGGAGTGAGTTAACCCTTTAAGCCCTGACCACCGCTTTACCGGTGGTGGGGAGGGGTGGCATAATGCCTGGCCACCGGTTGAGCGGTGCATAAACACTTGTGTCGTGTTTTGCTATTGGTTGACTTATACTGAAGAGCCAATCAGAAAAAACGTAATAGTCTGATGTGAGTACCAACATGGCCGCACCTTTTCACTGTGTTTTGTGTATGTGCTTTGGATAAAAAAGGTCGATTTCCATATAAGTCAACCAACAGCAAAACACGACACAAGTGTTTACGCACCGCTCAACCGGTGGCTAGGCATTATGTCATTTTTCTCTACCACCGGTAAAGCGGTGGTCAGGGCACTCTTTTTATATCTGCCGTGACACATTAAATACCAATTATTTGCAAATGTTGGCTCAGGAGCTCAGGCAGAAGGGTTAAAATTGCTCAGGAACTCAGGGCTCAAAGGGTTAACCATTCCGCCACCCTCCTCCTTAGTCTTGGAACAGTGAGAAGACGACTGGCCTTCACTGCTAACCTTTCTTTAACTTCTGTCATCCTATCATGTACACAGTTGTTTTCTGCTGCTGTTTTACTTCTGTGAGCCTTATTCTTGTACACAGCGAGAAGATTTTTTTTTTCCCCTGTTGTTTACAACACTGAGATAGGAAAGCTGACCTTTATTGCTAAAAGGAGGAGTTTGTATTATACTCCATGTTTGGTGTTACATATACTTACCATGTCAAACTACAGATAAGCCACATGCAGCAAAATAAGGCTAAGGCCAAATGAATACGCTTAATAGCCCAAAAAAGCGTAAGACGAGACAGAGCGTAAACCTGACAAGATGGCGTGGAGAGCCTTGGCCAAAGGAATGATTCTGTGCTTATAGCTTTTAGAGGCGTTTGATTGGCTGAGAGCGGACTGGGGCAAGACGGCTCGTCTTTTCACCGTTAGCCGTGCGAAATTTGGCCAAGCAGAGCAAACCGATAGGCCTAGTTTGCATCAGTTTGACATGGTACAGTATATGACACCAAAAGGAGGAGTTTGTATTTTTCTTTTACTGTTGTGATCCTGATCATGTAAGCAGCTCTTGTTTACATTATTAACCCTTTCACCGCCAGTCAATTTAAAGTACAAAATTCTCTTGTGGTATAAACATAGAAAAGACAGTGGCTAAGAATAGCTGGGAATTCCCCCCTGCAATGAATAGAAAATATGGCCTATCCTACCACTGAACATTAAGAGCAGTAGGTCCATGGATAACAGACCAATGAATGGTCACCTTTCAGTGACATGGGTACCTCTACCACGCCTGTGCATAAAATGCGGGCTTGGCGGTGAAAGGGTTAAAGGAATTTCCATTGTTATTATTCAGTTTATTGATACTTATGTAGCACTTAACTTTGGTCAAAGACCAAACTCTAGTGCTTTACAGAAACTGATAATTTCTTTGATTTTCAGTTTGATTTTAAAGCGAATCAGTAAGTCTCCCCAGTTTCTCTTTTTTGTGACTAGGTATTTGTGTGGAATTTTTTTGGAGGGGTGGGAATGGAAAGAAGCCAGCATAAAAAAAAAAGAAGAAAAAAAAAAGAAAAAAAAGAAAAAGTGATTTATAATGCATTAGACATTCAGAGACACATGGTGGGTCACCTTTCAGAAAATTAAATTTGAGGAAGGAATTAAAGCCACTTAACTTTTGCAGCATCACATTACTTAGAACTTAAGACTGAAAAATCCTGTCAATTTTCCCCGCAATTGGCTGTAAGAGGTAGTTAACTGGTTTGGTGTAGTTTAGAAATCATTTTCAATGTATGCACCACCATGTTGGATATTTGAAGTTGTCTGTTTGTTTGGACAGACAGCAAACAATATAAAAAATGTGTGCACATAATGATATACGCACATATTGTTGTGCACACACACAGAGACACATACACACACACACACACCACCTCTAATCCTGATTCAGACACCAATTATGCTAGCAATCATACTTTTTACTTACATTGCAAAAAGAGCTCGACCTTGAACGTGATTTTTATAATTATTATTTATTTATTTATTTATGTACACTTATCTATTATTTATTCACCTTTTTTTTTCTCAAGGCCTGACTAAGCGTGTTGGGTTACGCTGCTGGTCAGGCATCTGCTTGGCAGATGTGGTGTAGCGTATATGGATTTGTCCAAACGCAGTGACGCCTCCTTGAGCTACTGACACTGACACTGATTGACAGCTGCCTTTAGGCGCTCATCATTCATTTCCTGTGCCACTCAGTATCAGTATCAGTATCAGTAGCTCAAGGAGGCGTCACTGCGTTCGGTCAAATCCATATACGCTGCACCACATCTGCCAACCAGATGCCTGACCAGCAGCGTAACCCAACACGCTTAGTCAGGCCTTGAGAAAAACAAAACAAAAAAAAAACTCAGCCAGGCGCCATTCATGCGCATGCATATACATGTATATCATTATTAAAGGGGGTTCTTCTTTAGAATTTTGCCAGTGATGACCCTTTTGTTGTCGTGGGTTCTTTTACATGTGAAAAGTGTACGATACAGAACGACTAGGACTGCTCTGTTGTGTGTACTTACAATGAACTACAACTTACACAATGACGCCTTTGCTGTTACGTTTGCCAGAGTGTTACGTCTGTAACTCACAGTTTTTCTGACTGGCGGCTGGATTGCACAAAAATAGTGTGGACAGAATTTCCTGAAATTCCATGCAGGTGTCAGCTATGAGCGATACACAGATACAAGTATGACTGGCACATTGGGAAATAAAAACAAAATACCGCTCAGAACATTATCCTTCAACATCAGAATAATAAAAGGCAAATGACTGAATTTTAGTGTTGATCCGGAATCAGTCGAGCTCTGGAATTTACATAATCTAATTCAGATTTCTTTCACCTGTTTCTTATTCCTGCTTTACGATTCTGTTACCTTCAGCATCGAGACACGCTTCAAGATGGCCTGCTCCGAGAGGTCAAGGACCTTGACCTTGTTCTGGATCTGGTCCATGGTGCAGCCCAGGCTGAGCAGAAGGTCAAGGCGGCGCTGAAGACTGCTGCGGACCTGCAGTTTTTTGTGACGCTCTCTTTCCTGCACAATGTCCTGCAGGTCCTTCTCCAGCTGAAAAAGAAGGCGTGGACAGATTGACTGATGAATTCATAATCATATAAATCCTATTCAGACATGAAGAGGACAGATCTGGAGACTGGCACAGGACCGGAATGACTGGAAAGTGCTTGTTTCACTTTCACTGCGTTGACGGCCACACTCATCAATTTGATTTTTACGCCGTTTTTGTTGGGTTGCGATGAAAGAAAAACAAGCTACAGAAAGCGACAGACCTATTAGTGAGGATGAAAACCTAGTCCTACTCTAAGTGGGTTCTCCGGCAGGCTATCGCTTCACTTTTCGCCCTTCCGAGCTAGCCGGTCCCTTGCTGATCTAAGACAGCAGGGCCCCAAAAATAAATTAAAAAACCCAAAAGTATTGGGGTAAGAGAGGGGGTGGGGAGGAGGAGGGGGGGGGGGCGTAGGGGACCTATTATCTAATTAACTACTGATTGGGGGGCACCGTAGACTAAAAGGTGTCCAAGGTGTCTGCTGCTATAGCTGTTTCAGGCAGCCCATGTCCCAGTATAGGGCAACAGGCATAGAGAGAGAGAGAGATGCAAGTGAGAAGAGACTCTGAAAGCGGCACAAGGTGAGGACAGAACGACTGACTAAGTCATGGTCAGGTAAGTGGTACAAGATTTTGAAAGTAGGGATGGGCAGCTGTAATTGAGCTGTGAAAGGGGGACTTTGGTTGCTGTGCTTTCACTTTTAGAATTGATAATATATCTTATGATGAATGAAAATTACATTTTCCGCACACACACACACACACAAAATCAAGTCAGTGAGTGAACTGGTTTCTTTCAAACTGTCAAATATCCTTGCTTTAATTCAAACGATAAATGTCAAGAACTTGTCTTTGGGGGAAACACAAACTTGCCCAGTCAACCCAGAAAAATCCTTTAAATTGAATGCTTAAGGTTTCACATGATGTCAAACTAAATAAGAGTAAAAAAAATATGCCAGTCCACTGAAAATCACACAGAATGTGCACTCAGTACTGTCATATCATAACAATATTATTATACTTAGGAGTGTTACTCAAGTACAAGTCACAAAGTATTTTCATATCACAAAAAAACAGCAGCATCCATTCACGGTCATTTCATTACAGCAATGACAGAGAAAATCTGATAGCTAAACCATACACTAGCAAACTGCACTTTAATCATAATAATCATAATGGTTAACTATTAACAAAAACACTGACAGAACAAACTTAGAAGCTTTACAGAACACTGTACTAAACCAGCCAAACTAATTCACAGTAGAGTAATACTTTTCAGATTATGGTTACCATGAATATAAGCCCTCTGGGAATAATATATTAGCAGACTTAATGTTGAAAAAAGGACAAGGCCTTTATGAAATGGAATTTCTCTCTAACATTCCCCTAGTCCGAGTCTATATCATACATGGTGTTTTCTAAAACTATTTTTTAAAGGGAGGTTGTTTTCACCAAATCAGTTTGAAGTCTGACAGCTCATCAAAAAACAAATTGCAAGGAAAATCAAAATTAAGCAACTGCACATCTACTGTCCATACCTTTTCTTCAAAATTCTACACACACACACACACACACACACACACACACACACAGAGTTAGTCACACACCAAACTGATTGCTGGACCAGCTGCCTTTGTGTTAGAAAATTTCCTGTCCGTGGCATTTTTGCGTGGGGTGGTGTTTTTATCCCGCCGTCGACTGTCGTCCTGACAATAGCGCTGGCAATGTTGAGTCAT
>NC_134888.1:3317488-3324988 GCF_041734735.1 Babylonia areolata | reverse complement strand
GTCAGTCGTGTCCGACTATGACCATCAGAACAGCAGAGGAGGCAACTGCTGTTCCGACTATTTGGGCTAGAATTTAATTATAGTGGAGAGTGTCTTGCCCCAAGTTACATCCCCACTCTCTCGCCGGCCAAGAGGGTTTCAGGACAGTCGGCGTTGGGATGGTTCCCAAAGGCTAACCAGCCCACAAGGCTGCAGCACTAAGAGCCAGTGCAATTTTGCCTCCTAGTTTGAGAGTCATAATCTTTCACAAAAGACTAAACTGTAAATGATTTCCCATTGACTGAAGAAACCATTGATAATACAGCGCTCACTTTGCTGTTGGCCCAAATGTAAACTTGTGTCAACAATACAGGGTGGGTAAAATAGCGTGTTTAATAACTCCATCACGCCCCTGAGAATCCGACATGACTATTTCAGTGATACTAAACGCCTCGCTCGCCAACACAGTACAACCCACCCCCTTCCCAACCCAACCCACACCACCCCTCTTTCCCAAAAATCGAATCGGACGCGCGACACACCATATTCAGACTACGCATTACATTTTGCGCCAGCTGATCTGAGAACAAGAATTTGGCTTGGGAAGTTTTGCAATACAGCAGTCTTCAGAGGGCCTGAAAAATTTGCACGTATACAGGTGGACTTGTGAAAGCGATACGCCCCCACCCCCACCCCCACTTCCTTATAAAAAAAGAAAAAAAAAGAAAAAAAAAAGAAGCAGCCCGCAGCACAATTTCAGTGGCGTGAGTGGTGTTTGTGGTGGCTGTAACCAGGCAGTGTGGAAAGTGTTGAATGCTGTGTTGTGTCGCTTTTGTCTGTCGACTGTTGAAGAACTATACAGAATCGACCGTTACAGCTACCACGATCGATCAGGCAGCCAAGTCTGTGTAGGTGTTTGTGTGTGTGTGTGTGTGTGTGTGTGTGTGTGTGTGTGTGTGTGTGTGCGTGTAGGGGTGGAGGCATAAAAAAATCATTGGAATTTAATCATTTGATCGTGTTATTTAGTGTGTGTGTGTGTGTGTGTGTGTGTGTGTGTGTGTGTGTGTGTGTGTGTGGTGTGTGTGTGTGTGTGTGTGTCGGTGTGTGTGTGTCGATGTGCGCGCGTCAGTGCAATATTTCAAAGGCCTGGAGATAGGGTGTTTGTGGTTGTGGTGTGGTGTATAGTAAGTATATATTATCAGAGTTTGATTCGAAAGTGTGTGTGTGTGTGTGTGTGTGTGTGTGTGTGTGTGTGTGTGTGTGCGTGTGTGTGCGCGGTGTGTGTGTGTGTGTGTGTGTGTGTGTGTGTGATATTACAAAGACCAGGTATGATGTATGTGGCTATGTTATGGTGTATGTAAATCTAGGTCTAAATTCTGTAGCGTAACATGAATCAATCTCTATTTTTTCTCTGTCTCTGTTTCTGTCTTTCTGCCTCTCTCTCCATACAATTTCGTTGTGGCGATTTGATCAGTTTTCACTTACACCGATCATTAACTCAATCGAGGGTTTTTTGTTTCGATACTGGTGCAAAATGGATGAACACTGACTTCCCGCCTACATGGCATATGATATGTTGTTTGATTCGAGCAGCAGATGGAAAATAAAGGTAGTTCTTAGATGGCAGAATATACTGACCATAATGCTTTGATTGTTTTCTGTTGTTAGCTTCATCCTAAGATGGCAAAGTGGATATACTAAAATGGCTTTATTTGCTGTTGTCAAATCTATTTTGGGACGTTAAGATGTCGAATTTGTTTCCCATATCAGTTACTTGTCGATATATTCCATCACAGAAATGTGCATGTTGCGATCGATAAACTAGATATCAGGATTTGCATTCAAACCGGGAATGGTGTCACACATTCTGCGCGAGCCGTTGAAGGCCAGCAAGTTAGTTGCGAAAACGTCGTCTGCTATAGATCAGCTTTCGGCTTGTGCTGTGAGTTGAGTAGCCAGTCGTATTGAGCACATGGCTACCATAAGATAGACAAAAACCGTTTATGTGCAATATATTCCTATGAACTAGAATCAGAAGCTTTATTTCCTGTTCGACCGCCTGACGTATTCTGATCTCCGAAGAATTTTTTTGCATGATTGTGATGATGCAGACGTAAAACCGAAGAGATTATTCAACGAATATAAGCAGATCATCTTGTTAGATTATCGAAATATCTGGTATATCATGCCTTCAAGTTCAGAGCCTCACTTTCAAACAAAAATGTCAGTAATCTTTATTCATTCGAACATAAAAAAAAAAAAAAAAAAAATAAAATCAACGAATATAAGCAGATCATCTTGTTAAACTATCGAAATATCTAGTATAAACCATCACGTTCAGAGATTGACTATCAAACAAAAACTGTCAGTAATCTTCATTCATTGCGAACAGTTTTTGTATTTTCGTTGCTACGCGCAGTTTGACACTACTCATATTCGGGGACGCCCTGTATGTGTGTTCACAGGAATGTGTGAAAAAGGGTGTATGATGAGGGTAGGGGTAGGAAACAATGAGAGTGTGAGGTGTGTGTGTGGACTTACTGTTGGGTTTTTACCATCCATATCTATGATATGTATATATTTTTTTTAATTGAATTTTCTCAGACCTGTACTTTGTTTGTACTTTTCATCATGTGATAGGGGTTGTTAGCCTATGTCACTGAAATTAGTGATCAGCTCTCTCTCTCTCTCTCTCTCTCTCTCTCTCTCTCTCTCTCTCTCTTTCTCTCTCTCTCGATAAGTATACAAAAGATCCACGTTTAATTAAATTGATTGTATTGTGGTCATCAACAAAAGAACGCATTATAAAGCAGTTGGTTGTTCATCTCTACGAAGCATTTAAAAGACGATGTGCATATGTAACATAAACATTTGAATAGGTTTTTGTTGTGTTCATGTACACGCCCTTCTGAAGGGCCATGACCTTATGAATAAACCATCTCAATCTCAGTCTCTCTCTCTCTCCCTTTCTCTCCCCCCTCTCTCTCTTTCTCCCTCTCTCTCCCTCTCTCTCTTCCTCCTCTCTCTCCCTCTCTCTCTCCCTCCCTCTCTCTCTCTCTCTCTCTCTCTCTCCAGCATTCGATAAAACGTTTATTTGTGCTTTGCGCCAGCGACTGATTGAATGTAGATATCCATAACAGTGAAAGTTTTAGTTTTTATAAGAATGTTTATAATGTGTGTATGACCTGAAACCTTACTTTGTGTTAAATATGGATAGACATTTAACGAAACATAACAAAGAGATTCAGACTAGGCATTTCTGAATTAGCGGTCCATCATTATAGATACAGAACATGTAATGACATCAGTGATTTAATTTGTCCATTATGTAAAGATTCACAAGAAAATTCGATGCATTTCAGTCGTTCTGTGTTGTTCAGCTTTGAGGGATATTCGAGAAGAATTTATTAAGCCTAAATATTTCAGAAAACCTCCTATGTTTAAATAACTTGGTAATGTCTTCAAACTCCTCTGAAACTGTTCGAAATTTCTCAGTCTGTGTTTTTCAAATTCAAAGCTTTCAAATTCCGAGAAATTGCTACTTCATAAAAATGTTGATTGTTCTAGCTCTTGTAACTGATTGCAACGTAGCCATATTTGTGTTTGACAGTGTGTTACGTCTAGACATATGTCGTTAAATAATGTTTATTTAATTTTATGTTCACATACCCCTTCTTGACGGGCTTTGGCCGAAACATGAATAAGCAATCTCGAATCTTGAATCTCTCTCTTTTTGTGTCCAGGTGATTACTGACACGTAAAGCTTCCACGACCCAGTGACCGCAATGAGCAACGCTGTTTATCCAGGGGCAGGGGCCCCACCCCAAGTGGCTCAACCCCAACCTGTCGGAGGACCGCCCATGCCCGGTGTGTGTGCGCGCGCGCGCGCGCGCGCGCGCGCGCGCGTGTGTGTGTGTGTGTGTGTGTGTGTGTGTGTGTGTGTGTGTAGGGGTTGGTATGTGGTGTGTGTGTGTGTGTGTGTGTGTGTGTGTGTGTGTGTGTGTGTGTGTGGCGGTGGAGGGTGTGTGTGTGTGTGTGTGTGTGTGTGTGTGTGTGTGTGTGTGTGAGTGTGTGTGTGGCGGTGGAGGGTGTGTGTGTGTGTGTGTGTGTGTGTGTGTGTGTGTGAGTGTGTGTGTGGCGGTGGAGGGTGTGTGTGTGTGTGTGTGTGTGTGTGTGTGTGTGTGTGTGTGTGTGTTTGGGGGAGGGGATGTAGGGGGAGGAAGGGGGGAGTGTGTGTGTGTGTGTGTGTGTGTGTGTGGTGTTGGGGGGGGGGGGAGGGAGGGAGGGGGGAGTGTGTGTGTGTGTGTGTGTGTGTGTGTGTGTGTGTGTGAATCAGAATCAGAATCAGTTTTAATGTCAATTAAACCATACCAAGGTTTATAAGACAAACATGCAAAGTTACGTGGTGTGTGTGTGTGTGTGTGTGTGTTGGGGGTGGAGGGAGGAGGGAGTGTGTGTGTGTGTGTCTGTGTGTGTGTGAAGGCTGGGGGGGGGGTGGCTATGCGCGTGCGTGTGTGTGCATGTGCGTGCATGCGTTGTTGTTGTTTGTGTTTGTGTGTGTGTGCACGCGCGCGCGCGCGTGCCTGTCTATCTATCTGTTTCGTCGGCTGAACCTGTTGTGACTTAGAAGAAGATACTAATGATAATTAACAACAATTAGCAAAACGATGATGATGATGATAATGATGACGATGACGATCCTTCCTTCTTTCTTTTGTCTACCTTGCACCCTTCCTTCCTCTCTCCATCCCTTCCTTCCCTTCTTCCTTCCTTTTTCATTCATTCATTCATTCATTTACTCATTCAATCCTTCCTTCCTTCCCTCAGGAGCTCCCCCCCAAGGAGCAGGGTGGGGGCCAGGCCCAGGTGCCCCGGGAGCCCCCGCGAACTGCCCCCCTGGTCTGGAGTACCTGGCCAGCGTTGACCAGCTGCTGGTCAAGCAGAAGATGGAAGCCTTCGAAGGTGAGAAAGTGATGCTGGCTGTTGGCTTGGCTGTTTGGCTTCTCGTGTTTTATTCTTCATCTTCTTCTTCATCTTCTTCTTCTTCTTCTTTTTCTTCTTTTTCGTGCGTGGGCTGCAACTCCCACGTTCACACGTCAGTATGTGTACACGAGTGGGCTTTTGCATGTATGACCGTTTTTACTCCCCCCCCCCAGCCCCCACCCACACACACACACACACACACACACACACACACACACACACACACACACACCATGTAGGCAGCCACACTCCGTTTTCGGGATGTGTTTTCGTTTTGATGGAAGCCTTTGAAGGTGAGGAGTTTGCTGGAGCTTGGTTTGGCTGGGACGGGCGCACTAGCCGAGTAGGTTAAAGCGTTGGACTTTCAATCTGAGGGTCCCGGGTTCGAATCTCGGTAACGGCACCTGGTGGGTAAAGGGTGGAGATTTTTTTCCCCCCGATCTCCCAGGTCAACATATATGCAGACCTGTTTGTGCCTGAAGCCCCCTTCGTGTATAAACGCAACCAGAAGATCAAATACGCACGTTAAAGATCCTGTAATCCATGTCAGCGTTCGGTGGGCTATGGAAAAAAAAAAGAACACACCCAGCATGCTCACCCCCGAAAACGGAGTATGGCTGCCTACATGGCGGGGTCAAAATGGTCATACGCGTAAAAGCCCACTCGTGCATATACGAGTGAATGTGGGAGTTGCAGCCCACGAACGAAGAAGAAGAAGAAGGTTGGGCTGGTTGTTTGGGGTTTTCGTCTGTTTATTTGTTATGTTTCTCTCATTCTCTCTCTCCTTGACTACACTTGTCTGGTTTGCCTGCTTCATCCATTCAGTCCCTTCAGCGCATACAAAACTCTGCTGCCCGACTCGTCCTCAGAAAGAAAAAATCTGAGCACATCACTTCTCTCTTGCAACATCTCCACTGGCTCCCTGTCTCACACAAAATAAAGTACAAGATCAGCACGCTATGTTATAAATGTATTCACAAATCTGCCCCTTCCTATCTCTGCGGCTGCCTTCACCTCTACACTCCATCTCGCTCACTACGATCGGCGTCGGATCCACTCTGTTTACGCACACCCAGATTCAAACACTCGACTGTTGGCCGCCGTTCTTTCTCTGTCTCTGGACCTTGCAATTGGAATGAACTTTCTCTTTCGCTTCGTCAAGTCTCCACACTCGGCTCTTTCAACTCTGGCCTTAAAACCCACCTCTTCCCAAAGTAGCCTCCCTTCCCTGCCTCTTCCTTGTCTTCAGTTTCTCCAGTTTTAGAGTTATGCATGCGTGTGAATGACTGGTGCGAAAGCGCTTTGATTTGTCTCTGCACAAGATTCAGCGCTATATAAATAGCATTATTATTATGAATATTATGTTTTAATGAAGGCCTTTGAAGGATGAGAACCTGGAGCCAGTTGCATTGCTTGGTTCTAACTTTTTGACAGTTACACGTGACTAAATGCCTACGTTGACCGAACTACGCCATATGTGGTCAGTTCCATACAACACACAGTTAGTAGCGGGTTACGACCATACTAGGCTCTTCCGTCCGAGCAATGCAACTGGCTCAGGTGTGACTGTTTTAGGGTTCTCGTGTTTTGTTTTGATGGAGGTGTTTGAAGGTGACGTCTACTTCTTGATTTGGCTGTACTGGGTTATCGTTTTTATTTTCCGTTGCTCCCACAGTGTTGGCATGCATACACACACATACCTCATCCTCTACCCCCCCCCCCCCCGCCCCCCCCCCCCCCCCTCACACACACACACACACACACACGCACGTGCACAGAACTCTCCTGACACTTGTGTACACTTACACCCTCGCGCATGCACAAACGCACTCAAACACACAGACCCACACATACACACATACACACACGCACAGAGGCTGCCACTGATTGGCCGCAAGAGGGATGGGAAAAGATCTCTGATGCCAAGAACGTGGCGTCTAGTGTGTTGCTCAGTCTATTGTATTTGGAAAAGCCCACAGAGACTCTGTTCCGTTTTGAAGAAATTTGCGTAATGTTGGTTTGGAAATGATGCCGATATTTGTTTGATTTGCAAAGCATCGTGCTCTACCTTTCATGCTAGACTTACGGCCGCTCCCTCTCTCTGCTTTTATATCTTTGAGGCGAGCGATGGTGTGATGGCCTTGTACCTGTTCTTTTTGATATTATTTGTGTGTGGAGTCAAACTGAAGTTTGCGTCTGCTCACCAAGTGAACAGGGGGTGTTGTTTTGTTGTTGTTTTTTTTGCAGCTTTCACCGGCTTTGAGACCAACAACAAATACCAAGTGTTGAACAGCCTGGGTCAAAGAGTCTTCATGGCAGTCGAAGGTGAGAGAGAGAGAGAGAGAGAGAGAGAGAGACAGACAGACAGAGAGAGAGAGAGGGGGGGGGGAGAGAGAGTGTGTATGTGTTGTACAGGATTATATATAGTGATCTTGCAACTGATGTGCCAATGGGTCATTTGTGAGTATGTTATCATTCACAACCTCATGGAGGCCCATTAGCTCAGTTGGTTAGAGCGCCGTGCTGATAACGCGGAGG
>NC_134888.1:3309988-3312488 GCF_041734735.1 Babylonia areolata | reverse complement strand
TCATCTTCTTCTTGTTGCTGGGTGGGAGGGGAGAGGGGTGTGGGTGTGGGTGGTGGGGTGGTGGTGATAGACACTGACCTAAAAATAGACTGATGTATTTTTAGATCAGTGGTTGGCAGTATCGGTCAGACGTTGGATTTGAGATCCAGTGTTTACCATTGATCAGAGTTTAAGGCTCAGTTGTTGAACGATTGTATACTAATTGAATTTTAAATGACCAATATATACTATATAATTATTTCGATGATTTTTTTTATTTATCTTTTTTTTAATTTTTTTTTTATAATAAAGTTTCAGAAACGTCAGAAGACAGTTGTTGAAGCCATATTTACACTGAGCAAAATAAACGCCATGAATTTTTTTTTTCATAGTCTATTCATGACAGAGAATAATACAAGAATGTAGAAGCTGCTGAGCTTAACTTGTGAAAATTATTACGCATCTGAAATCATTGAAAGATTCCTTCTCTGCTCAGTTAAATTCTACCCGGCGGCAACCGACCATAGGGGGTCTGTCTTATCAGTGCAACGCAGTTCGTGTGGTTTTGAAACGGCTTCTTCTGTTTGTATTTGTTTGTATTTCTTTTTATCACAACAGATTTCTCTGTGTGAAATTCGGGCTGCTCTCCCCAGGGAGAGCGCGTCGCTACACTACAGCGCCACCCTTTTTTTTTTTTTTTTTTCCAGCATGCAGTTTTATTTGTTTTTCCTATCGATGTGGATTTTTCTATAGAATTTTGCCAGGAACAACCCTTTTGTTGCCGTGGGTTCTTTTACGTGCGCTAGGTGCATGCTGCAGACGGGACCTCGGTTTATCGTCTCATCCGAATGACTAGCGTCCAGACCACCACTCAAGGTCTAGTGGAGGGGGAGAAAATATCGGCGGCTGAACCGTGATTCTAACCAGCGCGCTCAGATTCTCTCGCTTCCTAGGCGGACGCGTTACCTCTAGGCCATTACTCCTCACTTGGTTCAGATTGTAACTTATAACTGGGCATACTTTGGTTCAGGTACATGTTCATTATGCAATGCATGGCGGGCGAACCTGTAGACGGGCGCAATAGCCGAATGGTTAAAGCGTTGGACTTTCAATCTGAGGGTCCCGGGTTCGTATCTCGGTAACGGCGCCTGGTGGGTAAAGGGTGGAGATTTTTCCGATCTCCCAGGTCAACACATGTGCTGAGACCTGCTTGTGCCTGAACCCCCTTCGTATGCCAGTGTACCGTTGCTATACGCCAGCAGGAGATCAAATATGCACGTTAAAGATCATGTAATTCATGTCAGTCAGCGTTCGATGGGTTATTGGAAACAACATACCCAGCATTTTGGGTTTTTTTGTTTGTTTTTTCCCCCATGTGCCTTCCTTGGTTGTTAATTCCTGCAATAGCCTTGACCTTCACCACGACCTTGACCTTCTCTGTATCACAGGACTTCATGTACTTTGAGCACGACCAGGACGACACGAAGAAAGAAATGGATCGTTTGACGGATTAGATCGACAGCAGCTGTGTCTCTACACGCAAAAAAAAAAGCTCTTCCCTCCTGCTGTATGTATATTTACTGATGATTGTTCACATAAGAAAATGAAACAAAAAAAATGACGTGTGTGTGTATATTATATATATATATATATACATTTGTGTGGCAGGACTTCATGTACTTTGAGCAAGGCTCTGACGACGTGAGAGATGAGATGAAGAGGCTGTCCAAACACTAGACACATGGGGTAACACAACAACAACAACAACTGACACAACAACTTGGTTAATTGTTAACATACACCCTCTGCTGAATCATTCATCAACCGTAACTAACATGCAGGTTCAACTGCGATGTGTCAGTCCCCCCTGTCCCGCATGCTGTGATTTTCTCGCATTAACCCTTTGAATACTGCTGACGAGTATGCACGTTGGAGGAGGTCTTCCGGCCCATTCGGAGAAAACACAGTAAAGATCAGCAGGATGTCATTCACTATCATTCATTTGGACTTTCGCCTCTCGGGGATTGTACTAGAAGAAAAAGGCTTTTTGTTCAGTGAAATCAGTTACAACTCTTTATTTAAAGAGCTCGCAAAAACGTAGATGATATATATGCTCTTCAAATCCATACCACACTGACCTCATTTTCATCAAGGCACAGCGTTGAACGGGTTAACTTTGACAACTTAAGGATAAGCGCAGGGAACTTTTGTTTGTTGGTTGGTTTTTTTTGTGGGGTTTTTTTGTGTGTGTGTGTGTGAGAGAGTGTTCAGAATACATATACATATTTGGAGGGTGGGTAGGTGGGGGAGGGGAGCTCACGGTAAGCTAGAGTTTTGCCACAGTAAAACCCCATGCATGCCGCCCCTCCCCCCCCCCCCCCCCCCCCCCCCCCCACACACACACACCCCTTTCACTTCTTTCTTTGTGCATCTGTTGTTATTATTATTATTATTATTATTATTATTATATTTGTATAGCGCTGAATCTTGTGCAGAGACAAATCAAAGCGCTTTCGGACCA
>NC_134888.1:3249988-3304988 GCF_041734735.1 Babylonia areolata | reverse complement strand
GGCTTTTAGGGGTTGGGGGGAGGGGGGGGGGCTTGGGGGGGGGGGGGGGGGGTTGACTGAGGCCTGTACATATAATTATAGTGTATGTATGTAATGGAACCGTATGGTTTGTAACTGACTACTTTAATCTATTTGAGGTATTCCTGTCCGGGAACTCATGTCAACAACGTTGATCGTTGCTTCACGGTCCGAGTCAATTGAAAAATGAAACGACGTTGTCCAGGATCAATTAAGGTACTACAGAACAAAAATGTTTTATTCTGTGTTTCATTAATTTTGGTCACAGCAGATTTCTCCAGTCCTGTGTGTAATTCAGCTTGCCAGAGATAGTGCGTCGCCACAGTGTCCGCCGCTACCTGACGCGGCCAAGTCAGATTCGATTTTTCTACGGACCGGACAGAAGCCGGTTTGCCTGGGACTGCATGACAACCCATTTGTTGCCGTTGGTTCTTTTATGTCCGCAAAGTGCCACCTGCTCAGTGCATGTGTGACCGGCCTCGGTTTATTGCCTCACTGATCCGGCCGAACTGAATGAATAAAAACAGCCGTGTCATACTAGTAATCATCACATATATATATAGCTGGTACCTGGCTGACCCAGTCCGTTGGTTATGATGATGATGATTATAATAATAATGATGATGATGATGATGATAATAATAATAATAATTAATCATAATGATAATAATAAACGGATATTAGGTACGCCCAATCTAATGACAAAAGCCTGCATGGGCGTTTACTGACAATCGCGGACCGGCTATCGGCCATATATGGCCGATAAGGTTCTGAGTCAAAATGTTTTGCGGCGGTCCTGTCATCAACGCCCTTACATTAAAATGGCAACGTGGTGTAATTCTCAGTGCTGTCCCAACTGAGCGACACTGACCCTGAGAGAGACAATGAACAGTCAAGGAGGAAGGGAGAGAACTGGTTGCCAGGTCATCAGTGGTGACGGAGGCTACGGTCTTGAGACCACGGCATTACTAAAATAATAATAATAATAATAATAAAATAAAAGAAGAAGAAGAAGAAAGCTTCATTAACTATGAATGCAAGAAAATTACATGGCTTTGTATATGCTGCTGACATGCATTCAATACTACACTTAGTGCATGTTAGTTTGTGTGTCATCCACGAGTCCATTTTCAAAGCAATATCGGGTGCCATATCTGGTAGTTGAGACACTCATTCATTTGAGAGCAGTGCAGGATCTGCTTTTGTCATTCCTGACCTAAAAACAGAAAAATCATATCATTTAGGTAAGGGACATTCAATTTTTACAGCTGAATTGGTGGCCATACTTATGGCTTTAAATCATCTTGTTGATATACCAATCATAGTAAGTAATATCCTATTTTGTGTTGATTCTCAATCTGTTTTAAAAAAGTTTGCTCCTTTTTGGGAATAATCAAAGAGAAGATTGATTGTTTGAAATTAGGTATTTATTGTACTCCCTAATTGTGAAGGGTACATGTGACAGAGCGAGTTTCGAATGCCTGTGGCCAGAGGAAGAACGAAATTTTGTTTGTACATTTCGAGTACCTGTGTGAATGTGAAAATGTTTTGCACGTGGTAAGTGTGGGTGAATCGTGAGCTGTGCATGTTCATGTTTGTGTGTGCGTATATGTATGTGCTGTAGTGTCAGTCTGAATGCATCAGAGCTCGGGTGATGTGATGTGGTCTGTGCCTTGAATGTTCCGAACATCAGGTGGGAAAATTTATTTTATTGTTTATTCGAAATGTAACTAATGATTGAATAGTTTGTGAATATAGCAGTTTTTGCTGTTAGTTTTGAAATGTTTGCTTTTTGATAAATCAATACTTTTTTGTGTATTTGTGTAATTTATAAGACGTGACTCATGAATATTGTAATGTTAACTGGAAAATTGTATGAATGCATGAGTTTTGTGAAAGAGTAACAAATATAATAAGATAAAATAAGGGAACAGTAAATGAAGGGGGAACATTGAAAATTAGCAAGGAATAATTCAAATGGAGTGCCAAGAGCTAAGAACTGAAAAAAGTGTTGTCAGGGCTCCATGTGACTGGCCACGGAGTGGAGGGACCTTGAACTGTAATGTTCACTGAGGAGGTGCCCGAGTTTTCCCACGAGTGAGTGGGGTGGACACTACCGTGAGCAGGCTGCTGTCCAGCCTAGGACTGAGGCGAACCTGGGGTCAGGTTTTTGCAAAGAATTTGACTTGTGATAGTCAAAGACATTTGTTCCTGTGTTTTTTAAGATTATTTTTTTTCAGGATGAAGAGAGTGTGAATGAAAGAATTTTTTTCTTGGTTTTAATAATTATAATTGGCTCAGGGAAAAATTCCTTGTGTCTGTTTTTTTGTTTGTTTACTGAGAGAGTGAGAGACTGAAGACTGAACTCGCAAAAAAAAATATTTCTTCCATTATCTTGTCTGTCTCCTCACCCACTTAGTAACAGTACAAATATTACTTTTTGTTGGATACCATCCCACACTGGATTCCTTTATAACGACCAAGCAGACAGGGCAGCAAAAAGGGGTGCAAAGAATCATATAGATAGTATAAAAGTATATTGCCCATTGTCATACAATGAAATAAGCAATATACTAGAAAGAGACTTTTATAGGTGCTTGAATTCAAGTCTAAAACCTCGTCAGTTGACTCTCAGACTTTCAAGTTGGTCCGATTCGCAGACCAGCTGTTGCGAGGCCGACCTTTCGTCCTCTTTCCCTGCGGGTTCCAGGTCAGGGCTTGGCGTGTGATGCTGGACACTGACTTCCTGAGGCCCGGTGTGTCCGATCCAGCCCCACTTCCTCCGCACTGAGTCAGTATCTGCTTGGCCACTGGTTCAGTCCTGTCCCGCTCGCTCCCACAGATCTTCGTTTCGGATCTTCTCCAGCCAGAATCAGAATGGCCAGGAAAACCATACCGTGAAGAGATTCATGCAGGCTTTTGAACACAGTGAACCGACAGACAATGAAGTCTCGAGTCAGTGGTGGCCGGATCGAATCCGGTGGACTGGGCAGTTTTTTTTTCACTTAATGCATGTGGCACTGTATCGGTAATAACAGACTTCACAAAATTAACGGAAGAAGAAGAAAGCATATAAACAAAACTTGAGTTAGCTGTGGGAAAGTTATTTTGTATATGGAATAAAATAAATCAATATATATTTTTTTAAACTTGCAGTGTAGAAGCCTTGATATGGGGCAGAATTGACAATGGAGGGGTTTGGGAGGGGGGAGGGGGAGGCGGCCAACACACATACAATCGCGCGCGCGCACACACACACACACACACACACACACACACACATACACACACACTTGTACTTATCTGCAATAGTCCGTGACACACACCCCTGTTTCATTTCATATCGAACTAATCCAAACTGAATGCACCTAATTAACTGATAAACCGTTCCAACATGTAAATAATCATGACTAAGACGATGTTGTTGCATTGCAGTTTCATGCGGCAAGCTTTAGAGTTATCTTGCTAGGGGAAGGGTCGATTCGTCATGTTATTCGCGCTAATGTTCTTTTTCGGTCAAAATACACATGGCCTGCACAAACGCGAAGTCCAAAAATAGAATTCTGGGCCACTGCAATTTGAGCAACAGTCTGCGATTGGGTGCTTCCTTTTTGGTCGTCGTGACGAGATTGTATTGAGAGGTTCTGTAGGGTTTTAAAATGTTCATTTTTCTTCCTTGTTAAAAGGTAAATTTATCCATGATAGCCAAATTTTATAAAGAATCAGAAAATAATCAGAACAAAATCTAATACAAGTTATATTTCTTTGGTTGTTAGGTTACAAAGTACATACTCAGGAGTTTACAGCAGGAAATTGTAACCCTACGAAGGCCTTGCGTACCTGCGAAGAGAAGATAACGCTTGTATCCGGATTATCCATCAAAATGGAGGAATGAGCAGAAATTTTCCAGCCCGACGAAACATTATCATTGATCCTGTGCTTTGCTCTGAGGTGTTGGGGTAAGCATGTATTTTATGCATGTAGTCTCTAACCTCTTTTTTGTATTCATGCTATGTTTTTATACAGTCTGTTGTGTATTCTTATTCTTGATTCGTTTCAATATTCAGAATCAGAATGTTTTGATGCACGATCGTGATGTCAGTGTTCGATGCTGATGAATTCAATCTTTGATCCAAGTGACAGACTGAAGTACCTTATATCTCAAGCGTAAGCTACCACCGTCTTGATCGTAATGGTCTCCATTGAACACCAAACGTCATATTACAAACGATTATGTCATTTTACCTTGAGGTATGTCGCTTGCTTGTTGGAAGAAGAAAGCACTACTTCTGTTTCCAGCATACACTCGGGGATGTGTGCTGATGATTCTGACGTTTTGTGGCGGTTTCGACATTTCATGTTAGTTGAAGGGAAAAAGAAAAGAGTGAGCAAGGATTGAAGAAGAGGACTGTAAACTTATGCGTTGTGGATATCCATTGGATCAAACATCTTTCGTATCATCTACACCACCTTCTCCCGCTCGCATCACACCTTCCACATTTCATTTGACGGTTTTATATGATCGCATTTTTATTTATTTGTTTCTTTGTCTTTCAACAACAAAAACAGTTACTGTACACCTTGGTTGTAGTAAGGTCTAACTATAAAGAAAATAATAGAAAACATGCAAACATTTTGACTGAAGACATTTTTTTTTCCATTTTTAAATTTTATTTATTTTTAGTATTATTGTTTTTTTGTGGTTAGGTAGAAGTTGTAGCACAAGCAGGCATACTCCTACAGTAGGAGTAGAAATGGTTGTATTTGCTTACATATGATATACAATCAGGCAGCTTAGCATGGATAATTCTGTATACAAACAATGGTTGTGTGATCATTTACAACTATCACTGAAGGTTGATATTGGAGAAGACAGAAAATATCAGACCAGAAAATATGATTTTCACTCTAGATCTTTACTTATATTGTGGAATTCTAAAAGTTAGACTGGAGCAATGGAGGTAATGGTCGCCTTGGCTGTTTTTGTCAAATTGATAACTGACGTGCCTTTTGAGTGTGTGAGTAGTATTATTTAATAACTTGGAAAAATGCTTTTGCGATTCACTCACCACGATTTATTGTTCTACTAAAGGACCTGGCCAATGTTTTTTGCCACATACATAAGTTACTTTTATTCAAGTTCTATCTGAATGAAATCACTTTACAGATATATAATGTATGATAATTGTTTTGATTTTATTTGACAGGTTGCTGTTCATCAGTGCAACGGGTTCAAGTACACATGCACCAACTCGATACTGTGCACTGACATATCAGTCCAAATGTACTCAAAGCTTTAAACTCGGGGACAAAAAGAAAAAACAAACAAGAAACAGTGAAGTATGTCACCAGTAATACCAGTTCTGTTGATATCCTGATCTCAGAAGGTTTTCCCCCTCTGACAGATCTGGAGTTCTCTCCACAGCACATCCACTGACCATTTTTTACAGGCCAAAGATTTTCTTGTACAAAAAAGATACAGGAAAATTTAGGTTTTAAACTGTGATAGCTTTTTCTGCAGCTTTAGTTTACAAAATTACTTGGGAAGGGAGGGAACTCTTTTGTGTGTCGAACTCAACGTTTAAAAAAAAAATATATATATATATATATATGTGTGTGTGTATAAATAAGTAAATAAAAAGTGGGTGAGAAAGAAGGAGAAAGAAAGCAGAATAAAATAAAAGATAAAAAGGGGGGCGACAAGGACGAAGGAGGAAGCGAAGCAGAATGAACATCCTTCACGCAGTGAGCAAGCAGCAGGAGGTGTCACCTAAGCTGAAGAAGCTGAAGGCCTCCTGCAGGGAGGATGGTGAGGTGCTGGTGCAGCTGGAGAAAGACGAGCTGAAGAAACGTCTGTCCCCGCTGCAGTACCGCGTCACGCAGGAGAAAGGAACGGAAAGGTAGTTCTGGATGTCAGGGTTTTGTTGTTGTTTTGTGTGTGTGTGTGTGTGTATTTTCTTTTCTTTCTGTATTTGTATTTTTTTCTGATGTTGTTGTTTGTTTTCAGTTTTGTGAAGTGGGAGTGCTGGCATTGTGGTCATACACCTGACTATAAAGCGAGCGTCCACGGGGTTGGAGTTCAGTTTAATTGGACCTTTTTTTTTTTTGGGGGGGGGGGGGGGGGGGGGGGTGAGGGGGGGGGGGGGGAGGTTGGGTTTCCATGATCTGTACAGTTTTTGTGGCATTCTTACAACCAGGTTCACCTGTCGCACTCCCAGCGACGGCAGTCTACAGTCTGTAGCAGAAAATAAAATCACACACCAGTACAGTTACACAATTCCATATAGTGCACACAGTGTATACATCACCCACATTGTGAGACTATCACATCTGCATGTAAACGATGTATACAAATCTGTGGTACACATACGTACACCACCAATACGACCATCAGTACTACAGACATATATCTGTAGTCAAACTTTTTTGAACAAAGCTTTTCTTAATGTGTATTGACTATCAAGGTAAAGTTAGATTACAAAGAAAACAGGTGTCTAAATTTTTGCGTAAATTTTGTCATATGTATTTTGTTGTTGCTTCCTGTTGTATGCAGCAACAAAGAGCAGATATATAAATTATACAAATTGGTAAATGAATAAAGAAAATAAAGGGAAAAAAAGGGCAAAGAAAGATGTGGGAAAGAGAAAGGTCTAAAGTAAAGAATTAACATTCATGGCTTAACTTTTTTTGTCACCCATGCAGTGCCTTTTCTGGAAAGTACGTCAACTCTAAGGACGAGGGAGTCTACAACTGTGTGGTGTGCGGCAACCCTCTCTTTTCCTCGGAAACCAAGTACGACTCCAAGTCTGGCTGGCCGGCCTTCCACGACGTCATTGACAAGGACAAGGTCATTCTCAGAGTTGACACTGCACACGGTAAGTTTCTGAGCGACACCGCACGGCGAGTTTCAGGGTTTCTGAGCGGCAGTGTACCCGTGGCAGCATGGTTTTTGTTGATGGTGTGTGCCTGTGTTTCTCTGCAGGCCAGGTGTGTGTGTGTGTGTATTTAACATGTCACCCAGTGCTGTTGTTTGAGGGACGTGGCGGCGGTCTCCACTCTGGGAGGGATGCTCACTCAGTCTGGCTCCGCGACTAAGCCATTATTGTCGTTAGTAGGGGGCTTAGTAGGTGGTGTCCTAAGTACGTTAAATCAGAACAGGCACCACTGAGCAGCACCGAAGTGACTCAGCAGCATTGCAGGATCACCTCTGGTGTGTGGCCTCCTGGCGACCTAACATCAGTGGTTCCCTGTGGACTGCCGACACTGGAACTGTGACGGATGAACCCGGGTGTGGCCGTGTATGAGGAAATCTAAATGAGCGGCGTGAGGGTAATGCCACTGAAATGGCGCAGATGATGGGGCAGCAAAAAAAAACAACCAAAAACAACCAAACATGTCACCCAGTGTATGTAAGCGGGTTCATGACCTTTGCTCTTTGGACCCTGATTTTCGGTTGTCAGGGGTGAGACGTTTTTGTCACGCTCTTTGGGCTGCCACTCTTGTGTTTGAATCTCGGGAACGGTGCCTGGTGGATAAAGAGTAGAGATTTTTCTCCTCTCCCAGGTCAGCATGTGTGCAGACCTGCTTGAGCCTGAACCTCCTTCATGTGTATACGCAAGCAGAAGATCAAATACGCACGTTAAAGATCCTGTAATCCATGTCAGCGTTCGGTGGGTTCTGGAAACAAGAACATACCCAGCATGCACATCCCCGAAAACGGAGTATGGCTGCCTACATGGTGGGGTGAAAAACAGTCATAACACTTAAAAGCCCACTCGTGTACATGATACGAGTGAAGGTGGGAGGTGCAGCCCACGAAAGAAGAAGAAGAAGAAGAAGAATCTATACATGCGTTGTTTGCATCTGTTCGTGGAAAGTTGCTGGCATGAGATTGTGTTGTGTTTGCTGTTCACAGCCAGGCAGAGGACACACTGTATCAGGTGATGAGTGGCTGTAGAGGCTGGCGGGGGTGTGGGGGGGAGGGGTGGGCAGGGGGGTGGGGGTGGGGGGGGGGAGATGGGGAGCAGGCCCGATTCACCTATTCTCGTTTTGCCTAATCTCTGATCATGCCCCCCCCACCACCCTCCCCCTCAGTGGTCTCTTGGGAGTTCGACTTTGTCCTGTTTCAACTACCTGCCATTCATGTATTGCCTGTTCAGCGTCTGTCAGTCTGTCTGTCTGTCTGTCTGATTGTCTATCTCTGTCTCTTTGTCTCTCTCTGTGCCTCTCTCTCTCTCTCTCTCACATGTGCGTGAGCACAACTCACACACACACACACACACACACACACACACACACACACACACAACACACACACAACACACACACACACACACACACACACACACACACACACACACACACAACACACACACACACAATACACACACACACACAAACACACACACACACACAACACACACACACACACACACACACAATACACACACACACACACACACACACACACACACACACACACACATAGCAACTGGGAATAGGCGAATCAGGATCACCAGTTTAGAGATAGGCGAATCGGGAATAGGCAAAATGAGAATAGGCTAAATCAAGAATCAGTGAATCGGGGGGGGGGGGGGGGGAGGAGGAATAGGCAAATCAAAATGATGACACCTGGTGGGACGAAAGGAAAGGAAAGCCCCCTCTTGTGACTACTGTACGGTCCCTGTACGGTCTGTCCTCCCACAAGATTTTATCCTCAGTGCTGTAGTCATTTCACCTACAGTTGAGGCTTTATGCTTTGGGAAGGGAGGGAAGAACGAGGGAGGTGGGGGCAGGGGTGGTTGCACTTTTTTTTTTTTTGAAGACCTGTAGTTGCTTGCAGGTAATGGTGGAAGTTAATCAAGTAGTGAAATGCCAAACGCAGATGCTTGAAAAAAAGAGTGCTTGGATAGTTCTGTTAACTGTGTGCAGTGGTGCCAGAGGGAAACATTTTGCAGTTTCTTCTGTTCGCTTTCAGAAGGGAAAGATACCCAAACGCAAATGCTTGAAAAAGAGTGCTTGGATAAGTTCTGTTAACTGTGTGCAGTGGTGCCAGAGGGAAACAGTTTGCAGTTTCTTCTGTTCGCTTTCAGAAGGAAGGAAAAGATACCCAACAGACGCTGAAAATAATTCACAGCTCTGCTTTGATATTTTAATCGTAGCACTTGTAGAGCACTACAGAAGTAGTAGTAATAGGGACTTGCTGTGTTAGTTGAGGCTACTTTGCCTTTCAGTTTAACTCACTCGGGACGACAAGTTTTCTCCCTTGCTTTTCCCCACAGACGGCCCATTTGTAAGGGTATGGAAAAAAATTACAAAAAATACAAAATACAGAGTAAGAAAATGAAACTTTCAGAACTGGTTTATTACGTGTTGAGCTATTACATATTAAAAAAAAAAATCTAATTTTCATCTTATTTTTACAGTTATGCCATATGTAGAAAATACTGCCAATTTTTCACCCTGAATCACAATACCCATGCTCGCTTTCTGCATTAAATTCACTTCTTCATCATCCGCCTCTTCAATGTCCGACCCTTCAGTTTGTAGCATTTCAAGTACTTCGGCAACACTAAAACGTTGCCGTCGCTGCCTTGTTCACTCCACAACATTTTGAGAAGAGCACGCTTTGCTAATAGGCTGGTACGCGAGCAGATGACTGGTCAGTGATTTTGTCAGCATGTGTGCGAGACGGGCCACACATGGCAGGCTGGCCAATCATACCATTCGATTGTGGAGTGACCCAGAATAGCGCACTCTGCTTGGCTAATCACAAAGTCACGTGTACAGCGCGTGATGGATTTTTATATTTTGAAAATGCTGTTCCATTCCGTCGTCTGATTTTTTTTTTCTTAACCCAAACTTTGCTGTGTCATTTCTAACATTGTATCTTGAAGTTCGAACAAGAGCAGTAATGGTTTGGTTTTGTTTGTTTTATTTCTCTCTCTCTCTCTCTGTGTCTCTCTCTCTCTCTATAGATTTTTTTTCTTTTTTTAGATATATGTATGTGTGTATATATATATATATATTAAACAAGAAATTTAGGTTGTGTAATATATCTGTAAGGTGAACATCTAAATATATAATTAACTGTTGTCTAAACAAAGACTTGCATAGGTTTGACTTTTGGTTGATAGTGAAAAGTTGTGAAAAGTTAGTTTGCTTTGACAAGACTCTTTGTAAAGCACCTAGAGCAGATTTCTGGATAGTGTGCTATATAAGTATCCATTATTATTATTATTATTATTAAGACTCTTCATGGTCATGTTGGTCAAACATCTGTATACCTAACAGTAAACTTTGAATTATTGCACTTACTGTACCTGGAATGGTGCGGTTCTATTCAATGTTATTATATTTTCCGATGTTGGTTCAAGTCTCTGAATTAATGATTTTTAGCAGATCAGCATGGAAGATACTTTGATCAGGAAGTAATTTTGTTGTTTCAGTTGTTTGTGTGTGTGTGTGTGTGTGACTAAGAATTTGGGAAAATTTTATTTATTTATTTATTATTATTTTTAATGAATTTTTGATATTTTTTACTTTATTTTATTTATTTATTTATTTATTTATTTATTTTGTCTCAAGGCCAGTCTAAGCGCGTTGGGTTACGCTGCTGGTCAGGCATCTGCTTGGCAGATGTGGTGTAGCGTATATGGATTTGACCGAACGCAGTGACGCCTCCTTGAGCCACTGACACTGACACTGACACTGATACTGAGCAGGAGCAGGACAGGGGGCCGAAACCCCCGTTCCACTTCTGATGGGGCTTGGACCTGGGTCCTTCTAGTTTGGTAGTTAGCCATGGCAGCTGGTTTTTTGACTCACATGTGTAAACACAGTGAGTCTGTTTTAACCCGGTGTTTGGTTGTCTGTGTGTGTGTGTGTGTGTGTGTGTGTGTGTGTGTGTCTGTGTGTGTGTGTCCGTGGTAAACTTTAACATTGACATTTTCTCTGCAAATACTTTGTCATTTGACACCAAATTTGGCAATAAAAATAGGAAAAATTCAGTTCTTTCCAGTCATCTTGCTTAAAACAATATTGCACCTCTGGGATGGGCACAAAAAAATAAAAAAGAAGCCTAATTATAAACTTGCATTTACTGTTATATTTATATTTTTTGTATTCTCTAAACTTGGCACTTTGACCTCTTATTCTGACACAACAACAAGAGCAGTCATTATTATCATTTTTTGTTCAAACAGGAACTTCTTTTGCTAAGCATGGAATTTTTATTTATTTTGCAAACGTTTTGGTGCAGATAGTAAAAAAGGGAAATTACTCTGTAATTAATGCTAGGGGACTTAATTTATCACAAGTGAGTCTTGAAGGCCTTGCCTCTCTTGTTTTTATTCATTTTATTTCTGAGAGGAACGAAAGAAGGAATCCCAAGATGCCTGTGTGATGAGCTATAGATGCAAATGACCAATTATTGATGATGAAAACAGTTTTCCTGTCTGGCGGGTGGGGTGGGGGGGAAGCAACAATAAAAACTTGCTTCAGAAAGGAGACGGGCGCAATAGCCGAGTGGTTAAAGCGTTGGACTGTCAATCTGAGGGTCCCGGGTTCGAATCACGGTGACGGCGCCTGGTGGGTAAAGGGTGGAGATTTTTACGATCTCCCAGGTCAACATATGTCCAGACCTGCTTGTGCCTGAACCCCCTTCATGTATATATACAAGCAGAAGATCAAATACGCACGTTAAAGATCCTGTAATCCATGTCAGCGTTCGGTGGGTTATGGAAACAAGAACATACCCAGCATGCACCCCCCCGAAAACGGAGTATGGCTGCCTACATGGCGGGGTAAAAACGGTCATACACGTAAAAGCCCACTCGTGTGCATACGAGTGAACGCAGAAGAAGAAGAAGAAGAAGCTTCAGAAAGGTGCTTACCGGCATGGGACATTCAGCGTTGAAACTGGTATTTTGCTCTTTGTTGTCAGTTCTGAGGAAAGGTGGATTCAGACCTGTGTTTGGAACGGAATGGAATGCTAAAATCGGCGGGATTTGTTTCCCAAAGCATGCATGCAGAGTGATGGCCTAGAGGTAACGCGTCCACCTAGGAAGCGAGAGAATCTCCGCGGGCTGGTTCGAACCACGGCTCAGCCGCCGATATTTTCTCCCCCTCCACTAGACCTTGTTTGGTGGTCTGGACGCTAGTCATTCGGATGAGACGATAAACCGAGGTCCCATGTGCAGCATGCACTTAGCGCACGTAAAAGAACCCACGGCAACGAATGGGTTGTTCCTGGCAAAATTCTGTAGAAAATTCCTACTTCGATAGGAAAAACAAATCAAACTGCACGCAGGAAAAAATACAAAAAATGGGTGGCACTGTAGTGTAGCGATGCGCTGTCCCTGGGGAGAGTGGCCTGAATTTCACACAGAGAAATCTGTTGTGATAAAAAGAGATACAAATACAGATACAAACAAATAAACAACAGAAACTGTCCTAAGCACTCTGTGGTCATATATGATGTTTGATACGGAAGTGGTTTTTGCAAACAGAATTTTGTTCACTTCCTAGCTAACTGAAAATGTGCTTCCCACACACTTAACAAACCATATAGTGCATTGGTAGATTTTTTGAAAAATACGCTTTTATTTAATTTTTTTTCAGTTTTACCCTCACAAAACACACACACACACACACACACACACACACACACACACAACACACACACACACACACACACACACACACGAAAAAAAACAACAACAAAATACCAATATATGAAGTAAAAAAAAGAAAAAGAAAAAAACCAAAAAAAACCAACTAGCTTATATGTCCAAATTAACATTTTAAAGAACATAGTTTGTTTGCTCTGTCGGATGGAGACTACCGCTAACGACAAAAAGAACTGGCTGTTCCCAGGCATGCAGAGGATGGAACTCAAGTGCGGAGACTGCCGAGCGCACCTGGGCCACGTGTTTGACGACGGGCCCAAACCCACCGGCGTGCGCTACTGCGTCAACTCCTGCTCCCTGGACTTTAAGAAGCACACCACCGTATAGCGCTGAGCTGAGCGCACGACTTCTCTCGGCTTCTCCTGCTTCCTTTGGCGTCTTGCTCTTCGTGTTGCCTGCTTCTTTTTATGCAAGGGGGCCCTGTCAGGGTTTGGAACAAGAACCACTTGATGTGTAAGTCGGTGGGTGGTTTTTTTTGTTTTTTTGTTTTTTTGGTTTTTGGTTTTTCTTTTCCTTTCCCTTTACACGCAGCATTTTCTTTGGGATTTTTTTTTTCTTTTCCCTGAATGTAATTATGATGTTTTCTTTCTTTTTTGCAAACAGAAAGTTGAGGTGGGGGGCGGGAGGGGTGTGTGTGTGTGTGTGGGGAGAGGGGGGGCAGGGGGGTTGTGGTTATATGCTTTACTGTTCGAATCTTCCCTTTTCATTTGTTGTGTGTTGAACAAGTGTTGCGCTTTGAAGAATGAGTCCTGAATGCAAATAGAATGTCAACACACTTTTTGTATAGTGTTTTTTTTTGGGTTGTTTTTGTTTTTTTTTGGTTTTGTTTTTTAATCAAATTTTTGGTTGTACTGTATCAGATTATGTAATTTCATTTTGTTCGTAGCAGTGCTTTTGCCATAACTTTTTGTTGATCCATTGTGCCATCCATCGCTCGTTTGATCTGTTTGTCGTGTGTGTTATACGGCCCTGTATTTTCATTATCCTTTTCACTACACATACTTTACCGTGACCCACTAGTGCAGACTCCGGCAGGGGTCCGATTCCTGTCCTGTGCAAAAACTGCTATCTGCCTGTGCGGAGAAAACGAAAGTAGCTACGGCCGATAACCTCCCGGCATCATTTGATCCGTTTGTCGTGTGTTATACAGCCGTGTATTTTCATTATCCTTTATCACGCATGTCTGTGTTTTCATTATACTTTTATGATACATGACTGTGTTTACATTATCATTTATTATACAGGGCTGTGGTTTTTTTGGGTTTTTTTTAATCCTTTACGATTCATGTCTGTGTTTTCATTATCCTTTATTATACTTGCCTGTGTTTTCATTGACCTTTTATTATACACACCTGTGTTTTCATTTTCCTGTATTATATATACCCGTGTTTTCATGTTCCTGTATTACATATACCTGTGTTTTCATTTTCCTTTATTACACAGGCCTGTGTTTTCATTATTACTATATTACACGTGACTGTCTTTTCATTATCCTGACTAATACTTGCGTGTGTTATCATTGACCTGTATTATACATACCTGTGTTTTCATTTTCCTTCATTATACAGGCCTGCGTTTTCAGTATCGGTTTGTTCACAGATCTTCTTCCGTCTGTTTGTGATAAAAGTCACAGACAAGGAATAGAGAACCTTTGAGGAGATGATTTGCTTGTATTTGTTGTTGTTTTTTCTGTACTTCCACATCAGTTTTAAACTCACTGTATTATTACTGATTTAAAGCTGTGAGTAAAAAGTATACCTCAGAGCTTTTGATGGTAATCAGATTACAAGAATGTGTTGTTCTCCATCTTTATTTATTTATATATATTTTTTTATCTTTTTTTTTTTTTTTTTTTTTAATCAGACTAAGAGCTTCAAGAGATAATAAATTATGGTTGTAACAATAAAGTATCCAAATATAAACGATGGGAAGAATTGTGGCCATGTATTTTTTTTGCTGTTTTTACAAGTGGAAGTCTATGAGCGTGTGATTTTAATTGCTTATTTTTATAGAACAGATAAATGACCGAGCCTTTTCCAGAAACTAAAAAAAAATGGCTTTGAATATGATTGGTGCTGCACCTCCCCACACACATTGTATGGATTGTAAAGTGATGCTTTCCTCATAGATTGACTTGTGTACTGTAGAATGATGATAAACATTACTGACCAATCACAAATTGATGTCTGTTAAGTCCGTATGGACTTCCTGTGTTTACAGTAAGGGCTTCTGGGAAAATAATCGTCTTGGAGACTGGAAAAGGAATAAGGATAGTGAGGCCAAGATTGTCCCGAGCCGATGTTGAACTATTGAGTGTGAATAAGA
The DNA here is from genome assembly GCF_041734735.1 of Babylonia areolata. Classification (NCBI taxonomy): domain Eukaryota; kingdom Metazoa; phylum Mollusca; class Gastropoda; order Neogastropoda; family Buccinidae; genus Babylonia; species Babylonia areolata. The sequence continues at coordinate 3,289,956 of NC_134888.1, read as the reverse complement.
TGACATGTACCGCCAAGTTTTGTGTTTACAGATGTCACATGCACTCACATGCACACGCACACGCACATGCACACACACACGCACAAACACACACACACAATTATAAATATGTGTTATAATTTAGTTATGAAAAGCTTCTCTTGAGTCTCAGATATGTTTGTAAATGTTTCTTGCTGCATTGGTAGACCTGTATAAATGAAATGTAAAAAAAACAACAAAACAAACTTTTACAAAAACCTTAAATGATAAAAAGTAAACAGTATTCGTGCAACCCAGTCTTGTTTCGCTCTCTCATTTTTTTTCCATAAAAACTTCAACCCATATATATATATATCTATATTGATACGCTGTATTCATGGCTTGTGAGAATTTTGCTAATGATTGAAAGAAAAAGTGACAAAATGAAAATCTGCAACGAAACCCGCCAAATAAACAAGAAATGTTTGGAGCTTTCAGACACGGGGTTTATCCCAAGGCGATCCTATGTAAAGTCCCAGTTGAAATCAGTGCTGGGTCTAATGCATGTCTTTCAGTCTCTCACATGCGTGATGCGTATGTGTGTGTGTGTGTGTGTGTGTGTTTTTGTTAGATAACAAAGTGTTCCAGCGTGTTTGTAGTTTTGCTACAAAGTCAGTTTCTTGGGTGTTTTAAAAAAAAATTTTTTTCTTCTTCTTCTTTCTTTAAACCAGAAATAGCCTGTGTGTCTATTTGCTTGATTTTTTAAAATTCTTTCTTCACTGGCAAAATGTGAGTCAAGTCTATTCATGTTATATGAGCGGTACAGTTAGTGTTGTCGCACATTTGTGAGTCAGTTGTTTTTGTCGTACGTGTTGTCTTTGTCATTCTTGTTGTCATCTCATATTCATGTGAATTTTGGAGATAAAAGGTGTTTTGTTTTCTTCTTTTTATTTTTATTTTTTTACCCTCCTCTAATTTCTCCATATTTGATACAACAACACTGGCTTGCTTGTACCTGACGTGGAAAGTTTTTATGATCAGTTGTGTAGAAAACCCTTGAAGGGCCACCACTCTAATACTGCACATTCTAATCCGATTCTGCATTATTGCTACGCTCAGGCAAAGACAGACAGGCATGCCTACTGGTCATGTTCGTCTAGGTTTCCGGGGCCAGGAAGTGGCCAAAGGAAACAACTTTTCTTTGCAGTGGACAATCCTGTCCCGAGGCAAGCTCCCACAGAATTTCCATGCGTTCATTTTTCTGTGTTTATTGTTGACTCACTTGTGTAAACAAAGTGAGTCTATGTTTTAACCCAGGTGTTCGGTTGTCTGTGTGTGTGTGTGTGTGTGTGTCTGTGTGTCCGTGGTAAACTTTAACATTGACATTTTCTCTACAAATACTTTGTCAGCTGACACCAAATTTGGCATAAAAATAGGAAAAATTCAGTTCTTTCCAGTCATCTTGTTTAAAACAATATTGCACCTCTGGGATGGGCACCAAAAAAATAAAAAAAGAAGCCAAATTATATGCAAACTGTATTCACTGTTATATTTATATTTTTTGTATTCTCTAAACTTGGCACTTTGACCTCTTATTCTGACACAACAACAAGAGGAGTCATTAATATCATTTTTTTGTTCAAACAGGAACTTCTTTTGCTAAGCATGGAATTTTTATTTATTTTGCAAAAGTTTTGGTGCAGATAGTAAAAAAGGGAAATTACTCTGTAATTAATGCTAGGGGACTTGATTGATCACAAGTGAGTCTTGAAGGCCTTGCCTCTCTTGTTTAGGATCCCCAAGGGACCTATTTGGTGAACATGCAGTATGGCCGTTCCGTTTTCAAACATCAGGGACGCATGCGGAGTGATGGCCTAGAGGGTAACGTGTCCGCCCAGGAAGAGAGAGAGAATCTGAGCGTGCTGGTTCGTATCACGCCTCAGCTGCCAATATTTTCTCCCCCGTCCACTAGACCTTGAGTGGTGGTCTGGACGCTAGTCATTCGGATGAGACGATAAACTGAGGTCCTGTGTGCAGCTTGCACTTAGCGCATGTAAAAGAACCCATGGCAGCGGGGGGGGGGCAGGGGTGGGGGGGAAGGGTGGTGCTATAGTGTAGCGACATGCTCTCCCTGGTGAGAGCAGCCCAGATTTCACACAGAGAAATCTTCTGTTGTGATAAAAAGAGATACAAATACATATTTATGCGTCATCAGAAGTCCTCGTAACGCATTCAACCCTGGGGAGTGTGCAGCCTTGGTAGGTTCCTATGTCGTATCGATGCGGAAAACAACGCAGAAAATGTATACAGTCTTTCTTCCAAATTACACGTGGACGTATTTAGAAATACTGTAGGAGTTAGTTCCCTTCCCTTTTGGTTTATGCGTATGTAGGAACGTGAATTCTGTTTCCGTAAAACACTTTTTTTTAAGCCAGAACAGTGCTTGGGCTCGGGACACAATGAGTTAATGTTGACTCTTTCCTGGCAGTGGCTGTGTGTGAAAAATAATGCGTGCACAGCTGATCAGTGTAAATTGTGTGAACAGGATTTCTCTGTGTCATGTAAGTTAGTGTTTTTGGGGGTGGTTGAAGTGAACTGTGTCAAAGTGTCTGTAGCTTTACATCGAAATGGCCAGCATTTTCGGTTGTGAAAAAAAAAAAAAATCAGTTCAGGTTCACGCATATCCCGTGGTGCTGATGATGGTGTGACTGTGGGTGATGTATGTTGGGTGGGGGGGGGGGGGAATTTGGAGGGGGGGGGGGGGGTGGGGGTTGGGGAGGGGGGTTAAGGAGTGGTTCTTTTCTTTTCTTTTTAAAATTTTTTTTTTTTAGTATTTAAAAAAAAGAAAAAGAAAAAAAAGTGCATTTCCCCAAATCTTGACAGATTTTGAATGAATGAATGTCTGAATGGCTTCATCCCATTGCCAAGATTAGCACACATCATTATTACTGTCATTGCTTGGTGTTGTGTGTGTGTGTGTGTGGAATAACAAAAATTGTTTTCCTGGTTTTCCCTTTATATGTGTAATTTTTTTTTTTGGATATAAAAGGAAAGCGTGTATTGTAAATAAAGCGACCTCTTATCAGAAAAAATGAAGTAAAGATGATGTACGATTATTAGTGTTTTCCAGGTATTGTTTTTTTGTTGTTGTTTTTTTTAAGTACCAGGTAGGGAAAGAACTACGTGTGTTACTGAAGCTTTAATTGCGACAACACTACAACTGGATATTTACAATGAACTCTACCTCCTTAGTACAATGGGTGCCCATAATCGGTCAGCATAAATCGGAAGAAGAAAAAGGTTTACAATACCTTCGAGAACAAACAGAGGGATTGGAAAAGTTGTTTTGTGGTTTTTGAAACTTTTCCTCAGACTTGTTTGTTTTGCAACCAAAGATCATTCAGTTTGCTTATCTGTTATGTTTGATTTCTGCTCTTCCTAATTTGTCTCTTAATGTGGATGGGAAGTTGCGAATTATTTTTGTTCCCACCAATACACAGTACACAATACAATACACAATACACAAACTTTATTGTCTATACTTTGGTACAGAGATTTTCTTTTTGGCAGCAGCACATGTCCAACATAAGAAGAAAACAACAAACAAATAAAATGAATAGAAAATAAAAAGATAAATTAAATGGCACCAAATGGAAATAGCTATATACAAATATGCAGATTACTGAAATTTACGTGCCTCCCCATTTCAGTCAGCCAAACCGCATTGCACATCTACACACACACACACACACACACACACACACACCACGCGCACACACACGCACACATACACTCTCTCTCGTCCCCTCTCTCTCGTCCCCTCTCTCTCTGTCTCTCTCTTCACAAGAAATGCAACTACAAAGATCACCGTTCATTTAATAAGGACCATGGGCCTAATCAATTAATCATTCAGCGTTCTTGTTTGATGTGGCTGTGGTATTTTGTTGATGGATCAAAAAGCTGACTTCTCATTCAGTAGACTTATGTTTAATCAAGGTGGGTTTTTTTGGGGGTTTTTTTTTGGTTTTTTTACACTGTAATTTACAGCTTCATCATTTTGATCCATGTCATCTGTTGTTTTGAAAAAAAAAAAAATTGTAAAAAGATGGTGTTTGTTTTTTTGTTGTTGTATGGCATTCTACACCTGAACATATCTCACAGGTTGCTCTGTGTTTTTTGTGGAGCACAAAGGTTTTTTGTTGTTGTCTTTTTACAGTTGAAAGAACAGGCTCGGTTTTTTTTGTTTTTTTTTTGGGGGGGGGGGTTTGTTCCTCACCATGACAATCATATCTTCCAGGACTGAACTCTCTCCATACGAACGGCGAAAGAGACGACGTTAACAGCGTTTCACCCCAATAACCACCATCAAAATATTACCAGCGGAAGGCTCTTACACTAGTGTGCAGAGGTGAATGTTGACAAAGAATACCACAATTCTGACGACGGAAGCTAAAGGTTGGGTCATTGAGACACCCACTGGACATCCGAGGGGTCTGTGTAGAGGAGAAGAGAGGACTAGCCGTACTGAGTGAGTTAAACCAACAAAAAGATCGTACGGTTTTCTTATTGTGCACCATATCATGAAAAAGAACAAGAACACTCAAAACAGCTGACCTGGTGTGTGTTACGAAAACGCATAATATCATCAGAGTAACCAGCACAAAACGGTTTGACCAGACACGCATGCAAAAAAAAAAAAGGTTCAAGATTGCTGCATCATTTGTTGTTCAGGTTTTTTTGTGTGTGTGATATATATATATATATATTTTTTTTTAATGTGTTGCGTAACATTTTGAGTGTTTGTATTTTCTGCTACATTGTGAACATTGTGTGTGTGTGAGGAATGTATGTGTTTGTTTATTTATGCCGCTGTATAGTGAATATTTTCTGTCTGTGTGAGGAATGTATGTGTGTTTATTCTGCTACATCTTGAGTGTGTAAATAAATCTGTGGAAGAGAACGCAGCCATGAACAGTGGTGCGCAGCATCGGTGAGGAATTTTGTGCTTTTCCTGTTGTTGAAGTGTTTTTTCTGCACGCAGTGTCAAGTCGTCGTTTGTCATTGATGGAATCACACTTTGTATCATGGAACCTGCGTTTTGCTGCTGCAAGGAAAGTGCAGTTGTTCCTTGAATGTTTGACACGGGGTTTTTTTTGTTTGTTTGTTTTATTGCTTCTTTTTTCTTCTTCTTCTTTTTTTTTTGATTCGTTTTTATTGGCTGTTTTGTTTGAATACAAAAAGAAAGATTGGATACCTTGGCGAATATGATTATGGTCTGCGGCGCGTTCTGGACTCTAGTTACGCTGCATAATTGCTGACATTTTGGGCTGTTTTTTGTTATTGTGATTCACTGTTTCGGCATGTGCTCGTCGGTGCACGTGTTACTAGTGTGGTCTAAGTCTTATCAAAATGTGTATGTGGGAGGGGGAGGGGTGGGGGAGAGGGGGTGTGTGGAGGGGCAGGGGGATGTATACATGTGTGTGGTGTGTGCACAAATTACTTTTGAGGTGTATATCTTTGTGTGTGTGTGTGTGTGTGTTCTTTCTGTGCAATCCAGTGAAGCGTCATGTAGTTTTGATTTGAATTCTTTGACTGTCTCAAACAGAGGTCTTCCACGGATCAGGCAGAGAGAATGGTCAGGTGGAAGCAGTTAGCTCCCTTTTCTTGGGGGTTTCCATTTTATTTTGTTTTATTTCTTCTCCGTTTTGTGTGTGTGTGTGTGTGTGTGTGTGCCCCAGAATTTGGGACATTTTCTTTTCTTTATTTCAGTGAAGATGGGTGTGACGCACTAGAGGGTCCGTTTAGGTTGGGGACTACTTGACAAGGCTGTACTCTCGTGGTATATCCTGGTGGTACCCGGACTGTGTTGGTCACGGTCTCCTTTTTCTTGTTGAACTGTGATTTAAGAGGGTGGGGGTAGTTTGATGCGGCTAGGTCTGCGGTTTTTTTTTGTTATTTTTTTAGGAGGTACTGGGTGTCATTTTGTGATTTACCTGACAGCTAATTCAAACTTTGAATTGTTTCTGGTAAATTCAGTTTATTTCCTCTACTTTTGCGGTGTTGGAAAAATCACTTCCATGCTCATTGGTGTTCTCTTGTGATATACTCTCTGCTTTAGCACTCATTGTGTGTATATGCACATGTTGTGATCTTAGGTTTTGTTTCTTATGATTTCGCCTCACAGGACTATCGATTATCTGTGTTTGGTTTGTGATGTTTTGCTGAAATGGTTGCTGATCTTCCACAAAGCATATGCTTCTCTCATTGTCTCTCTCTCTCTTTGTATTGATAAAATTTCCAGACAAAGGAATCTCTTTTTTTTTCCTTGTTTGTTTTTAAGTTACAACCCTTTTTGACCAAACCATCCGTTGGCAAGTAGTTGTCACTGAGTATAAAATAGGCTTGTGGCGCTGAAAGGGTTAAAAACAGGACAAGTTAAGATGTGTTTATTTTCTAGGAAACCCCACGGGGGAACATAAAGGAATGCTGTTTTTGTTCACACCTTTCTTTCCACCGTTGAGGCAGCGTGTGATGGAGTCTCCCGTCGGTCCAACGGATGAGTAGGCAGGCAGGCTTATCTGTCGGTGTGCGTCCTCATATGGGAGAAGAGGGCGATTCTGGATGCACAGCTACTTCCCACAGGTGTTGCAAGGGAAAACGTCTCCAGAAGTTGAGCCCTGCTTCCTTCGCTCACGCTTCTCCTTAATTGCCAGTGTTGGGTGCTGGAAGGGCTAGCTCGTCGTTCCAACATTAGCCTGGTTGCCTGACCAGCACAGGTGATTTTTTTTTTTTTTTTTTTTTTTTTTTTTTTTTTTTTTTAGTGAGGAGGGGTTGTGCAGTCCCTTCCCCACTCTCTCGCCTACCGACGCTCACAGTCCCACAGGTGTAGATACTGCCATGTGTAGCACGGCCTCGGCAGGTGCAGGTTTTTTCTTCGGAGCTCCGTCTCCTAGGAGGACTTCCAGCCAAGGATAAGAGCTCCCCCTGCCCTTTGGTCATCCTCTTCCGCCTTCACAGCCGTTGGGAAAGGTTTCCTCCTCCGCCTGGTCCATTGTTGGGAGACTTCACATGCGGCAGGTAGTACTGGGTTACATGGTACCAGTAGCAAGGGCAATGCCCTCAACTAAATGGTGGATGAACAGATTTGGAATTTCCTTTTTCTTCTTCTTCTTTTTTTTTTTTTGAAAGAAGTTTCTCTGCACCCCTTATTTATTTACTTGACAGCTTCGACTGATATGTATCGCACAAGCATCATTGGTTTGGAAGTGTGTGCTGTTGTTTGACCAGGAGTAGCTGCTAGCACTTGTTTGATGTGTTATGCATGTGTGAACGTGGGTGTATGTGTGAATGTGTGTCCCTGTGTTTTGCATTTGTTTGCTTATTTATTATCATTGTTGTCTTTATTTATTTATTATTATTATGACTACTTTTTTATATCATAATTATTTATTTATGTACGCTTATAGTTGGCTTCATCAGGTTTTTGCGCCTTATACATGTTGTTAGTAGTGCTGGTAGTTGTTGTTTTTTTTTTATGTATTTATCTATTATTTATTCACCCTTTTTTTTTTTTCTTTTCTTTTTTCTCAAGGCCTGACTAAGCGCATTGGGTTACGCTGCTGGTCAGGCATCTGCTTGGCAGATGTGGTGTAGCGTATATGGATTTTTTGTCCAAACGCAGTGACGCCTCCTTGAGCTACTGAAACTGAAACTGTTGTTTGATTTGAAATTTCTCTTTTTTTTTTTGCCTGTTTTTCATGAACGCAAAAAAAAAAAAAAGTCTTCCGTAGTTGGAGGAAAACAAGGGGAAAGCAGCAGATAGGGAAACTGCTTTCATTGTTTGAACAAATTTGGTTGTCGACTGTGGTGGTGAATGTGTTAATGACTTGCTTTTATATATCTTTTGTTTTTTTTTTTTTCTTTTTTTCCTTCTCAAGGCCTGACTGAGCGTGTTGGGTTGGTCAGGCATCCGCTTGGCAGATGTGGTGTAGCATATAAGGATTTGTCTGTACACAGTGACGCCTCCTTGAGCTACTGATACTGTTGGTTTTTTTGTTTTTTTTTTTGTTGTTGTTTTTTTAATTCGTTTTGCCTTTCATAGATATATGTATATGATGCTTCCTTGAAACTGAAAAGTGCGTATTTCAAAAGCATGGGATGATCACACTACTTACTTAGGAATAATTTAAAACTTGTCTTCATGGTTTGAAAATGAGCTACTTATTATCTTTTTTTTTTTCTTTTCTAATTTGTGTGTGTGTTCATGTTTGTGTTTCATTTGCTTAGGGTAGATAGGGAGGGGGTGGATGCGTTATCTACGCACACTGTTCATTTTCATAGGCTTAAACTATGTTATTACCATATTTTGGAAATTACAGACAGTTCAAGTAGCATATGATCAGAATCAAATCTTTCTCTGACATTAATCACACACACAACAACAACAGAATCCATAAAACAAGTGTATGGCTTATCTAAAATGGGATCACGTGTCCAAGTGAACTTGTGACCAGAAGAATTCATCAGAATCACTTTCATGATAGTTTTGGGGTCTCCAGAAGCTGTAGGCAAATGTGCAGTGCTTTTTAAAAAAATTATTGTCACTGTACCACTGTGTTTCTTAGGACTGTGCAAATGTACACTTCTTAGCTTGACTGAATGCACATTCTGTTTAACCACTAAACTTGTTTAACTACATGTACTAACAGCCTGTCCATTATATGATGATATTAGAAGGAAATATTTGCTTAAGCATATGCAAAATATTAGAAATGTCATTTCTGCTACAAAACGAAAGTTGTAATGTGACCAGAGATGTTGCAATGTTTGTTTTTTATGCATTAAGACTGAGAGAAGAGCACTTTCAGCCCTAAACAGACATATTAGCCTTGTGCTTTTCATTTAGTTTACTTGTTCTCAGTGAGCTCACTGTGTATTAAGTGGATTGTTTTCGTTCTTCCTATTTTATTTCAGTTAAGCTGTGTGTGCAACACGTGCACCCAAAATGTATACAGGTCGGTGACCTTACATTAAAATTCTTGCACTAAACTTGTTTGTAGGTGTACATATTTGACAAAGCCTGTTTTCCCTCAGTCCCAATGTATGTACGTACACATACCCATTCTGACTAGGCATCCTCTTGCTGCTTTGTCTTGAAGTGTACATCCAGTGGCCTTGCTAAAAAAAAAAAAAAAATCAATCCTCCAAGTGACTGTTGAGGGGAAAAAACCCACCTCCGCTGGGATTCAAACCCGCATCCTCCCTCTTCGCCACGGTGGCTGGTAGTGTTTAAAATTTTTATGGTTAACCGTATTTTTCAGTGGCATCACTTCCCATGTCACTGATTTCCAGTCCCCAAACCCCCCTCCACCCCTCCCCCCCCCCCGCCCATGCACAACGGCCACACCCGGGTTTGACTGTTGCAATCTCAGTGCCGGCAGTCCACATGACGTTATGGATGTCTGGTTGCTAGGCCACACACACACACCAGGAGATCTGTTTGTCAAAAGCACTGTTCTGTTCTTTGTTCATCACCTTGTGTTTTGAAGGATCTTGCCAGGTGTGCATCATGTTATGAATTCTCACTGTACAGTTTTGTCTGTCAGTAGTTGTACGCTCTGCAAAATCAGTGTCTTTATTTCGCTGTAGTCTTTCATCCAGCTTTCTGTGGCTGTAACTGTTTTGATTGTTGATTTTATATCATTAACTGTATTTACCTTTATTATTATTACCCTCTTTGTATGTTTGATTTTTTTTTAAGCATTTTTTGCTTCTGATGACAGTTGTGAATCTCGCGACACAGCATTTTTTTGGCGGTTTGATGTTTTTGTGCTTGGGGGTGGGAAAGGGGGAGGGGAATTTTATTTGTTGTGCAATTTTTTTTGGTCTGTATGTCTGTGCAAGTTCACGGGTGAATGCATCTTTTTTTTTCTTTTCTAGCTGTGCAGAAAAATGTTTGTTTGCCCTTTTCTACCAATTATTTTATGACGAGGGGATACTTTATTTTTGTTTGTTCTTCTGCGTTAAATTTTTCACCTCCTCCCGTATGGCTTCCTAAAAGAACAAAACACATACACACAGTCACGCACGTGCACACATGCACACACACATGCAAATGAACTCTTCCTTTGCTTGATATTGATCTGATTTTTTTTTCTGTAATCAGCATGAAGAGGCTGTGTATGTGTGTGTGCGCCGTTTGTCATGTTTGCCTTTTGTGTAAGAGACCAGACCTGTTTAACAATTAATGCAGCTGCAGTTTGGTATCATTTTGTTTTGTTTTTTTTGTAATGATGAACTTATATTCCATTTTGTTGTTTTTTTTCCAAAGAAAATTGAAAAAGAAGAAAGCATGGTGTATATTCTGGAACCACCAGTAGAGAAAAAAAAATGTTCGTATCATGGTCATACCATGGCTGTACCGACTTGCTTCGCAGTAAATGGTAGAAGTAATAGCAAGTGGTGGTAATTATGATGACAAACACATGATTTAAAAAAAAAATGATAATAATGGTTATTGTAATTATCTAGTTGACAATTGTTATGATGTTTTAGAATCATCATTATACAGTTTTATACCATGCACATGCTTACAATATGGCCTTGTATGATCATGCTTTTTTTTTTCTTTTCTGTAGAGCAATGCAAAATCAAATACACAAAAATTCTGATTAGTGAACATTTTTATTTCATTCATTTATTTGTATGCGTTACTTAACGTATTCATTTATTTTTTGTTTATTTATGTATCAATTCACATCTATTTCTGATTGTTTTGTTATTTGGATGTCTTGGATCAGGTGGGAAAAGTTCTGATTAGTGATCCGGGTTGATCAGTAGGTTTGTCCGTACAGTAGTTTGTGTGAAAGATAACGTTCTGTAATCAGTGGAGAAGAGTTATGTGATTCATTATATGTGTTATTAATTACTTGATGCACTTGAAATAATTAAAAAGAACTCTTGATTTTGAGTATCATTTGATTTTATTGTCTCTGGAATGTACTTTTCTGAATGACTTTTGTAAATTACCGGACACATTTTTTCTTTTCTTTTTTTATCTTGGTTTTTGGCTTGTTTGTATTTCCTTTATAATGAACGGTTTTGTTTGTGGAATCTTGTGTTGGCATTTTGTTTTTGTTCCTTTAATAACACAGTGTGATATTTGTAACTAATGTCACGAGTAGCCCTTATATCAAGTGCAATAAAAGTTTTGTTTTTTCCATAACTTTGGAAGTGTGTGAGTGTGTGTGTACCCCCTGACCACCAACTCCAACCCCCACACACATACTCGCTCGTACACAAACACTGACACATACACTCACTCATACACACGCATGTGCATACATACATTCGCATGCACCCACACATGTAACCACACACATGAGCGTGCAAACACACACGCACACAATGTCGGAGAACTGAACGTTTTGCTTCTATAGTCATGTAATTTTTCAAAAGAAAACGTTAAAGAATTACTGTCCAACCATTCATTATCATTTCTAATTGCTGATTCCCTGTTTCCTAGGCCAAAAGGGGTGTTTTTATGATGCGACCTACAAATATTTAACTTCATTTTTGCTGTTGTTCATGTTGTTAATTGCTGTTACTTTTATTTTTATGGATTGTTGATCCCAGTGTTCTAGTTTATCTTTCATCTGTATATCACCCTTTGATCAACCATTACCACCTCTACCTTATACACACACATGCATACACATGCACACTCACACACGTATGCATGCACACACGCACACACACACGCATCACCTTTTGATCCTTTTGTGACAGCTCACAGTATAATAAATGAAATAATCTTGCAAGTGGAAGCAGACGACGCTTGTTGACAACTCAAGCATCGACGGAGACAGCAATCAGTGGACAAGTCAGCTTTCACCCTTCACACTGAACACTTCGTCTCTGCTCCACTGGCTCAACAGTATACTGCGACAGAAGAGGCAGACTACAACAGTCACGCACCTGAAATGAAATGAAATTATGGTGCTTAGAGCCTCGCCGACCACTAAGGCCATCTCAAGGCTATCGCCGCGTCAATTACTACTACAAGGCTAAAAAAAAACAACCAATTAAAACGAGTCACCACTTCAAACTTTCCACTCCAAAGTTAAAAAAAAACTTCCATAGTTTAAAACCTTCAAATCTGATTAAAAAGGTTCACTTCTTTTAAGAAGTCCATCAGCGCTCACGGAGGGACATTACGAAACAAAGTCTTCAAAGAAACCGCCGTGTAATGTCTGCGTCTAACGTCATGCAGATCCCAACAGTCAAGGAGCACGTGTTTCACGGTGAGAGGCTCGTCACAGGGAACGCATCGAGGGGCCTCCTCCCCCTTCAAGTAAGAATGAGTAAAAAAAAGTGTGCCCCGTACTCAGTCTGCACAGCACAGATTCCTCCTTTCTGTTCTTCACCCCCGAAGGGAGGGTCTCCCCCAGGTCCGGACGGATCTGGAAGAGCTTGTTGTCCATCTGGGTGTTCCACTTCTCTTGCCAAAGATCCTTAACGTAAGTATTGACCTTCCGCTTCATGTCTGTATAGGGTACCAAGGATCTGGACAATTCTTTCTTTACAGCGTTCCTGGCCAGCAGGTCCGCCCTTTCGTTACCACGAATGCCAACATGTCCGGGAACCCAGGCCAACACAACCTCGTATCCTTTCTTCGTTGCGAGAGTAAAAGTTTCATAAAATTCCAGCAGTTTGGGATGAGTGATATTCCTGCAGGCGATTGCCTCCAGGGCTGATAAGGAGTCGGAAAAGATCATGAATCTCTTCTGTTTGGAAGAGAGAACCATTTTTAACCCCAGGACCAGTGCGGTCAGTTCCGCGGTGTATACCGAGCTGTCAGACAGGATGTGTTCCATTGAGGGCCGGTCAGGAAAGGCGGGACAGAACGCAGATGCGGCGACTCCGTCCTCTGACTTGGAACCGTCAGTGAAGATGCCTTGAAAGGTGGGGAATTTGTGGCACAGTTCCGAAAAGTGGGTTCTGTAGGCCAGAGAACTGGTGGTGGCCTTACGGTACGAGGCCAGATCGAATCGGACCTCAGGTGTTGTAAAGGTCCACGGGGGGCTGTCAGGGAACTTAGAGAAATCTGAGATGCCACCGACATCCAGATCGGCATTTTCCAAGTGCGGCTGAATGCGGAGTCCGAGAGGAGGTATGCAGTTTGGGTTGTCTGTAAATTTCTTATCGAAAGGGTTGTTGAATACAGCATCGTAAGCAGGGTTTGTAGGTTCCGAAAACAATTTCAAATAATAGTTCAGGGTCAGCTTCAGTCTGCGGTTGGAAAGAGGCGGTTCCCCCGCCTCTGCGTACAGGCTGTGCACAGGGGTGGTGCGGAAAGCACCTAAGCTGAGACGGAGCCCTTGGTGGTGTACAGGGTCCAACAGTTTCAGGTAGGACGGTCTGGCCGAGCCATATACAACACTTCCATAATCCAGTTTGGACCGGACCAGGGCTCTGTAGAGGTGCAAGAGAGTCCTCTTATCAGCACCCCAGTTCGTGTGTGCCACAACTCGGATGATGTTCAGGGCTTTTAGGCAAGATATTTTCAGCTGTTTAATGTGGCTGAGAAAATTCAGCTTCTGATCGAAGACGACCCCTAGAAATCTGGCTTCCTTGACCGCCGGGATGGAGTCACGCACCTGTTTCGTATATATCCATAAACCCTCTAAAGTGTGTTATGCACATAGCCATTCTGAACAACTAGGGTAGCGACACTATTTCAGGGGATCGACTGGTCTGCCACTGAACGAGAAAGCAGATCTGCCCACACATTCCTTTCTCCCTGCACTCTTTGAATATCAAAACGAAATTCTTGCAAGGACAATGCCCAGCGCATGACACGGCTATTTGTATGGAACCCTGACATCAAGTAGTGAAGTGGAGCATGATCGACCTGTAAATGGAATGGCCGACCAAGGAGATAGCGAGACAGCTTTGACAACGTCCACACAACTGCAAGACACTCTCGCTCAATGGTACTGTATCGGGTTTCCTGATCCAAGAGTTTCCTGCTGACGAAAGAAACAGGGTGCAGAGTACCATCATACTCCTGTAACAGGACACCACCAATGCCAACAGAACTGGCATCTGTTTGAACCACGAACGTTCTCGACAAGTCAGGTAGGCTGAGAACCGGTGCAGAAGACAGCAGTGACTGGATCTGACTCAAAGCCTGCACACACTGTGAAGTCCAAATGAGTTGTTTTCCACGTTTCCCTTTCAACAGATTTGAAATGGGGACAGTCAATCGATAATATCCCAGTAGACCAAGCAACGATCGAACCTGTTTCTTTGTAGTTGGTGTAGAAACCTGCAAAATCTTTTTCACTTTCCCCTGCTCTGGCCTCAAGCAACCCTTTCCGACAGTGTGACCCAAGAACTCTAGTTCTTGAAATCCAGCACATACCTTTGAAGGTCGGACGGTGAGACCAAACCTCTCCAGAGTCTGTAAAACACCGCTGACATGATCAAGGTGAATGGACCAGTTGACGCTATCCACCAGGACATCAAAAAAATTCATGGCACTGAATCTTCCCAAGTTCAACATTCGCATCATTCTGGCAAATGTCGCTGGGGCTGAAACCAAACCAAATGGCATTCTGGTCCACTGGAATAGCCCCAAAGGAGTCTGAAAGGCTGTCTTGGGCTTATCCTCTGCCTTCACTCTGATCTGCCAATAACCTTTGGCTAAGTCTATCTTTGTGAAGTATACTGCTGAAGCCAGGCAAACGAACAATTCGTCAATGTCTGGAATGGGCTCTGCATCGAAGATCGTTACCTTGTTAAGAGCGCGAAAATCAATGCAAACCCGTGTAGACCCATCCTTTTTCTTCACCAAAACCACAGGAGCACAGTATGGAGATGAAGAATGTTCTATGACACCCATCTCTAACATTGACCTAACTTCCTTCTCCAGAATCTCTTTGGAAGCAAAGGGGAGTGGATACTGCTTCCTGAAAACAGGTTCAGTCTGCTGGAGTCTAATTTCATGTTCTAAGTTTCCGGTAAAAGAACCAGGATCAGTCGTCAGAATAGAAGAACATGACAAAAAGACACTCTTCAATTGAGTCTTCCGAGTGTATGTCAAGTTGTCAAAAACAACATCATCGATACTCTCTGAGTTGCCTCCAATCACAGTAGGGAGTGGAAGAGGATCAGATTCCTCAACTGGAAGAAGAGCTGTGGCTTGTGATGCTTCTAACACCTTTGGTTCATACATAGGACCAAGGATGAAATGAAATGAAATTATGGTGCTTAGAGCCTCGCCGACCACTAAGGCCATCTCAAGGCTATTGCCGCGTCAATAACTACTACAAGGATAAAAAAAACAACCAATTAAAACGAGTCACCACTTCAAACTTTCCACTCCAAAGTTAAAAAAAAAACTTCCATAGTTTAAAACCTTCAAATCTGGTTAAAAATGTTCACTTCTTTTAAGAAGTATAGGACCAAGGATACTGGACCACTCAATCTGCTGAGTTCCACTATTTGTACCATCTGAACAAACAGTCAAAGAAGAACTTCCCGTGGCAACATCGGATTTGATATCTGCAGAGTCAGAACGGCGAATGTACCTTTTCAGCATGTTTGCATGAAACATCTTTTTCTTTCCGTTTATGTCGATTCTGTAATCTGACCTGAAGACTTCAACCACAGGAAATGGTCCTTTCCACATCATGAGTAGTTTATTGGAATCGGAAGGAAGCAAAACAAGCACCTCGTCACCTACTTCAAACTTCCTGTCAACAGCTTTCCTGTCATGGTACTTTTTACTTTTCTGTTCAGCAGCATCCAAGTTTTCAGTGACCAACTCACATGGATCAGCCAAGAAATTCTTGAGGTCAAATACATATTGATATAGGGTCTTGTCCTCTGTGGCGTTTGTTTAGCTTGACCAAGAAGATGCCAACAAATCCATAGGACCATGATCTCTGCGTCCAAACAAAAGTTCAAACGGGGAGAACCCGGTGGATTCACAAGGGACCTCTCTGCAAACAAAAAGAACAGCTGGTAAGTACCTGTGCCATTGATTGGGTTGTCTCTGAATGACCTTAAAGATTGTTTTCATAGTTCCATGGAACCGTTCCACAACGCCATTGGACTGCGGATGATAAGGTGAAGTACGCACACCCTTGATGGACAGTAACCGAAGGATCTCATCCATCATCGCAGAGGTGAACTGCGTTCCCCTATCAGACTGAATCTCATCAGGGAATCCCATGCGAGAGAAGATCTTTAAAAGTTCTTCTGCAACTGACACGGTATCAATGTTCTTAAGAGGAACTGCTTCTGGATACCTGGATGCGACATCAATCACAGTAAGGACGTAGCGATGTCCATCTTCAGAAGGTGGACTGATGGGACCAACCAAGTCAACTGCTATTCGTTTGAATGGCTCTGTGATCCTTTAAACCTTCTCGAGCGGAACACAAGGGACTCGTCCTTTTGCCACAAACTTTTGGCAAAGGTCACATGACCGACCGACAGTAAACCTTGACATCCTTGTGTACACCAGGCCAGAAAAAATTGGAATAAATCCTGCAGATAGTTCTACGTACTCCTCCATGACCTGTGAACAGTGTCTCATGTGCAGCCAACAATACAGTTTTGCGCAAAGGCTTTGGCACAACAATCTGATAAATCTCGTCCACATCACCACGTATGTACCTTCGCATCAAGATACCATTTCGAATGGGATAATAGGGCATTTTATTGGAACCATGTTTCACACCCATCTGCACCATTTGAAACAAATGACCCAAAGACTGATCTTTCTGAAGCTGAGCTAGTTTATCTTTGTCAATAGATAAGTGTTCCAGGTGACTGATTCAAGAGGTACTGGCTTTTTTCCAGCTTTCTGTGACTGAGCATGAGTCGAAACATTACTTGTTCCGGAAACATCCAGTGTGTGAAGAACAGGTTGACTGTCCCTGTCTTCCACAACTCCAAGAAACAGACCAACTGAAGCAGTACAGTTGTCCGATTTCTGACCTTGGAAAACAGAAGTCCAGGTACCAACAATAAGGTCTGCAACTGGGTCTTCCAACACACAGCACTGCAAGGGACCTGAAGTCAATGGAGTATCCACCTGTACAACCGCCAAGGGATAAACTTCCACTCGACCACCAAAGGTACGCACTGCCTGAGATCTACCCAGAAACTGATCTGGCATGACAAGTGACCTCCTGACACCTGCAACATTAGCTCCTGAATCCCTCAGAACTGAAACATGCTTGCCATTGACCAAGCCTTGTAACAATGGGTATTCCTTCTCAGACACTGCGATACAACCACTGACTAAAACGCCGGTGACTGGCTGATCTTTTGAACAGTCTTTTCCTGGAACATGAGAACGAATGTCAACCTGTGT
The DNA here is from genome assembly GCF_041734735.1 of Babylonia areolata. Lineage (NCBI taxonomy): Eukaryota > Metazoa > Mollusca > Gastropoda > Neogastropoda > Buccinidae > Babylonia > Babylonia areolata. Next base: position 3,272,609 of record NC_134888.1, on the reverse strand, counting down.
AGCAGCACCAGCTGACTTGGGAGTAGGGCAGTCTTTCCTCAAATGGCCAAATCCTCTACAATGCCAACATTGCGAAGCTCGTGTAATTCCACCCTTGTCATTTCCGCGGGGAATTCTACTCCTGTCACTAGAACGAAATCCTCGACCAGATTTATCGAAATCTGGCACAAAAGTTTGAGACATGCCTCCATTGCTAGAGTTCGGACTTTCTCGACCTCTTCTCCCAAAGTTCTTCAATCCTCGTGCACGTCTGGGAAACTGCCCCATACCATCATAGACACATGATCGATCACGACCAAACGCATTCGAACCCGTGCCGAAAGTTGGAATGCGACCACGACGACCTAAATCCTTACCAGGATGTGCCAAACGGTAGTTTTCAGCATGGCGAGTAAGGTCTTTGACAGTTTTGCAGTCCCGTTCCCGGAGAAATGCCGCCAAATCCTGAGAAACATGCCAAAAACTGTTCTGCCAACATGAAGTCAAAAAGATCTTCGTAAGTCTGACCAACATCAGCAAGAGCCAACCAACGAGTTAGATGTGTCAGTCGTGTTGTAAATGATGGGAAAGATTCATCTGCTTCACGTTTAGCACTACGAAACTTCTCCCGAAAGCCATCTTTTGAGCACTGAAATTTCAGCAAAAGTTCTTTCCGTAGGCTGTCATGTCATTGTACCTGAAGAAAACAGATTGATACAAAGAAAGAGCAGTCCCCTCCAGACAAGCAGACAAGTAGATCAGCCACTCAGACGAGGGCCATTTGTTTGCCTTTGCGTGCGTTTCAAATCGGCACAAAAAACTGTCAATATCATCCTTCTCTTCCTTGAATACAGGAAGTTTAGGATACTGGGGTCGAATCCCACCTAGGGCTCTATTGCCCGGCAAGGAAGAAGCAGAAGCAGAGGTTTGGAGCTCGAGTTTTTTCATCTCCAATTCATGTTATCTTTGTTTCTCTTTCTTCTGCCTCCAACTTGACTAACAATCTGCTCTCACGCCTTTCCTCTCTTTCTCTATCTGCCTTTACTTTTTCTTCAAATTTTTCAAGACGAGCAGTCACAAATTTTTGTAATTTTTCTCCAGTGAGCCCTAGCTTTTCACCTGCCTCAATGAACTGAAAAGTAGGATCCATCGTCCCTGTGTCACTGAGGTGAGTACGGTCCAGATCTGACTCGGACATGACGAAAAGAAGTTAAGAAAACAAAACAGTAGCTGGAAATATTGGAATAACAGTAGCACAAGTAAAATCCTGCGCCGGTAAATTACAGGTATAAATCGAAACAACTTTATCACAATAATTAGCTTTGGTTACCTCTCAGTGGTAAGAACAAAAAGCCTCCAGTGAATCAGTATCAGGTTAATAAATTATACACAATTGTGGGGAGCAACCACGTTTGACTGCCAATCAAGAAAAATACAATACAGTTATTCTCCCTTACGGTGACAATTAAACAAGAAAATTAGCTGACCTGAGTGAGCACTCCAACAGTTCAACTTTTTTTTTTTTAAAGACAGATTATGATATGGTAGAGAAAAAAATTAATTGAATAATAGCACAATAGCAAGAAAAAAAATTGCATGGAAAGAAATGCAAATGTGGCTTGTACCCTATTGATAACAAACCAAACACGTATGGCTCAGGGGTATACACAGACAAGAAAAAAACATTCTACCAGATAACTGGATATAAAACAAAATTAATGCTATAGAAGCAGGAAGATAAGCTTACACAAACACTAGTCCTTCACATATAGTAAGAACTTATAAAAGTAGAAACTGAAGATGAATTCCAGCCAAATTAACCACACATTCACACAAAACGAAAATATTAAAGATTTCCTAAATAGTTTACAAGAGAAAAATTCAGAAAAACAAGTTAAAGATTGCCAAAAGAGACAGCTTATAAAGAAATAAGATTTCCAAAGAAGACAATTTATCAAATGATGAAAATTACAAGATTTCCGACAGAGAACTCACTCGTGAATGGTGCAGTGGCCTATCTTAGTGCATGCATAACTAACAGCCTACTAAAAGAAAACAAGTCGGGGTCGCCAGTGTTACTAAGTGGGTGAGGAGACAGACAAGATAATGGAAGAAATATTTTTGCGAGTTCAGTCTTCAGTCTCTCACTCTCTCAGTAAACAAACAAAAAAAACAGACAAGGAATTTTCCCCTGAGCCAATTATAATTATTAAGACCAAGAAAAAAAATCTTTCATTCACTCTCTTCATCCTGAAAAAAAAATCTTAACAAATGTCTTGACTATCACAAGTCAAATTTCTTTGCAAAACCTGATGATCCAGTCCCAGGATCGCCTCAGTCCTAGGCCAGACAGCAATCTACTCACAGTAGTGTCAAGTCAATGTCCACCCCACTCACTCGTGGGAAAACTCGGGCACCTCCTCAGTGAACATCCCAGTTCAAGGTCTCTCCACTCCGTGGCCAGTCTACATGGAGCCCTGACAACACTTTTTCCAGTTTTTAGCTCTCGGCACTCCATTTGAATTATTCCTTCTAGCTAATTCTCAATGTTCCCCCTTCATTTACTAGTAGTTCCCTTATTTTATTTTATTATATTCGTTATCCTTTCACACCACTCCTGCATTCATACAATTTTCCAATTAACAATACAATATTCATTCATGAGTCACTACGTCTTATAAATTACACTAAAAAGTATTAATTTATCAAAAACCAACATTTCAAAACCAACAGCAAAAACTACTATATTCTCAAACTATTCAATCAGTTAAATTTCGAATAAAATAATCCAGCAATCAATCATTGAACAAACAATAAATAAAAACATTTTTTTCCCACCTGATGTTCGGAACAGTCAAGGCACACAGACCACATCATCCGAGCTCTGATGCATTCAGACTGACGTTACAGCACATACATATACGCACACACACACACACATGAACATGCACAGCTCACGATTCACCCACACTTACCACGTGCAAAACATTTTCACATTCATACAGGTATTCGAAATGTACAAATAATATTCCCCGTTCTTCCTCTGGCCACAGGCATTCGTAAATCACTGTCACATTCCACCCTTCCCAGGGGTGAAAAAAAGAAGAAACGAAGTATTCTTTCTTTTTTTTCTTTTTTTACGGGAAATATACAATGTGTTTTAAAAAGAAAATACCAAGCTCACAGTATAATAAATCAAATAATCTTGCAAGTGGAAGCAGACGACGCTTGTTGACAACTCACCCACACTCAAGCATCGACGGAGACAGCAATCAGTGGACAAGTCAGTCAGCTTTCACCCTTCACACTGAACACTTCGTCTCTGCTCCACTGGCTCAACAGTATACTGCGACCGAAGAGGCAGACTACAACAGTCACGCACCTGTTTCGTATATATCCATAAACCCTCTAAAGTGTGTTATGCACATAGCCATTCTGAACAACTAGGGTAGCGACACTATTTCAGGGGATCGACTGGTCTGCCACTGAACGAGAAAGCAGATCTGCCCACACATTCCTTTCTCCCTGCACTCTTTGAATATCAAAACGAAATTCTTGCAAGGACAATGCCCAGCGCATGACACGGCTATTTGTATGGAACCCTGACATCAAGTAGTGAAGTGGAGCATGATCGACCTGTAAATGGACCAAGGAGATAGCGAGACAGCTTTGACAACGTCCACACAACTGCGAGACACTCTCGCCCAATGGTACTGTATCGGGTTTCCCGATCCAAGAGTTTCCTGCTGACGAAAGAAACAGGGTGCAGAGTACCATCATACTCCTGTAACAGGACACCACCAATGCCAACAGAACTGGCATCCGTTTGAACCACAAACGTTCTCGACAAGTCAGGTAGGCTGAGAACCGGTGCAGAAGACAGCAGTGACTGGATCTGACTCAAAGCCTGCACACACTGTGAAGTCCAAATGAGTTGTTTTCCACGTTTCCCTTTCAACAGATTTGAAATGGGCACAGTCAACTCAGCGAAGTTGGGAACATATCTTCGATAATATCCCAGTAGACCAAGCAACGATCGAACCCTGTTTCTTTGTAGTTGGTGTAGAAACCTGCAAAATCTTCTTCACTTTCCTCTGCTCTGGCCTCAAGTAACCCTTTCCGACAGTGTGACCCAAGAACTCTAGTTCTTGAAATCCGGCACATACCTTTGAAGGTCGGACGGTGAGACCAAACCTCTCCAGAGTCTGTAAAACACCTCTACATGATCAAGGTGAATGGACCAGTTGACGCTATCCACCAGGACATCAAAAAAATTCATGGCACTGAATCTTCCCAAGTTCAACATTCGCATCATTCTGGCAAATGTCGCTGGGGCTGAAACCAAACCAAATGGCATTCTGGTCCACTGGAATAGCCCCAAAGGAGTCTGAAAGGCTGTCTTGGGCTTATCCTCTGCCTTCACTCTGATCTGCCAATAACCTTTGGCTAAGTCTATCTTTGTGAAGTATACTGCTGAAGCCAGGCAAACGAACAGTTCGTCAATGTCTGGAATGGGCTCTGCATCGAAGATCGTTACCTTGTTAAGAGCGCGAAAATCAGTGCAAACCCGTGTAGACCCATCCTTTTTCTTCACCAAAACCACAGGAGCACAGTATGGAGATGAAGAAGGTTCTATGACACCCATCTCTAACATTGACCTAACTTCCTTCTCCAGAATCTCTTTGGAAGCAAAGGGAAGTGGATGCTGCTTCCTGAAAACAGGTTCAGTCTGTTGGAGTCTAATTTCATGTTCTAAGTTTCCGGTAAAAGAACCAGGATCAGTCGTCAGAACAGAAGAACATGAGAAAAAGACACTCTTCAATTGAGTCTTCTGAGTGTATGTCAAGTTGTCAAAAACAACATTATCGATACTCTGAGTTACCTCCAATCACCGTAGGGAGTGGAAGAGGATCAGATTCCTCAACTGGAAGAAGAGCTGTTGCTTGTGATGCTTCTAACACCTTTGGTTCATACATAGGACCAAGGATGAAAAATGAAATTATGGTGCTTAGAGCCTCGCCGACCACTAAGGCCATCTCAAGGCTATCGCCGCGTCAATAACTACTACAAGGATTAAAAAAAAAAAAAAAAAAACCAATTAAAACGAGTCACCACTTCAAACTTTCCACTCCAAAGTTAAAAAAAAACTTCCATAGTTTAAAACCTTCAAATCTGGTTAAAAATGTTCACTTCTTTTAAGTAGTATAGGACCAAGGATACTGGACCACTCAATCTGCTGAGTTCCACTATTTGTACCATCTGAACAAACAGTCAAAGAAGAACTTCCTGTGGCAACATTGGATTTGATATCTGCAGAGTCAGAACGGCGAATGTACCTTTTCAGCATGTTTGCATGAAACATCTTTTTCTTTCCGTTCATGTCGATTCTGTAATCTGACCTGAAGACTTCAACCACAGGAAATGGTCCTTTCCACATCATGAGTAGTTTATTGGAATCGGAAGGAAGCAAAACAAGCACCTCATCACCCACTTCAAACTTCCTGTCAACAGCTTTCCTGTCATGGTACTTTTTACCTTTCTGTTCAGCAGCATCCAAGTTTTCAGTGACCAACTCACATGCATCAGCCAAGAAATTCTTGAGGTCAAATACATATTGATATAGGGTCTTGTCCTCAGTGGCGTTTGGTGAGCTTGACCAAGAAGATGCCAACAAATCCATAGGACCACGAGCTCTGCGTCCAAACAAAAGTTCAAACGGGGAGAACCCGGTGGATTCACAAGGGACCTCTCTGCAAGCAAAAAGAACAGCTGGTAAGTACCTGTGCCATTGATTGGGTTGTCTCTGAATGACCACCTTAAGGATTGTTTTCATAGTTCCATGGAACCGTTCCACAACGCCATTGGACTGCGGATGATAAGGTGAAGTACGCACACCCTTGATGGACAGTAACCGAAGGATCTCATCCATCATCGCAGAGGTGAACTGCGTTCCCCTATCAGACTGAATCTCATCAGGGAATCCCATGCGAGAGAAGATCTTTAAAAGTTCTTCTGCAACTGACACGGTATCAATGTTCTTAAGAGGAACTGCTTCTGGATACCTGGATGCGACATCAATCACAGTAAGGACGTAGCGATGTCCATCTTCAGAAGGTGGACTGATGGGACCAACCAAGTCAACTGCTATTCGTTTGAATGGCTCTGTGATCCTTTCAACCTTCTCGAGCGGAACGCAAGGGACTCGTCCTTTTGCCACAAACTTTTGGCAAAGGTCACATGACCGACAGTAATCCTTGACATCCTTGTGTACACCAGGCAAAAAAAAATTGGAATAAATCCTGCAGATAGTTCTACGTACTCCTCCATGACCTGTGAACAGTGTCTCATGTGCAGCCAACAATACAGTTTTGCGCAAAGGCTTTGGCACAACAATCTGATAAATCTCGTCCACATCACCACGCAAGTACCTTCACATCAAGATACCATTTCGAATGACGTAATAGGGCATTTTACTGGAACCATGTTTCACACCCATCTGCGCCATTTGAAACAAATGACCCAAAGACTGATCTCCTTTCTGAAGCTGAGCTAGTTTATCTTTGTCAATAGATAAGTGTTCCAGCGTGACTGATTCAAGAGGTACTGGCTTTTTTCCAGCTTTCTGTGACTGAGCACGAGTCGAAACACTACTTGTTCCGGAAACATCCAGTGTGTGAAGAACAGGTTGACTGTCCCTGTCTTCCACAACTCCAAGAAACAGACCAACAGAAGCAGTACTGGTTGTCTGATTCCTGACCTTGGAAAACATAAGTCCAGGTACCAACAATAAGGTCCGCAACTGGATCTTCCAACACACAGCACTCCAAGGGACCTGAATGCAATTGAGTATCCACCTGTACAACCGCCAAGGGATAAACTTCCACTCGACCACCAAAGGTACGCACTGCCTGAGATCTACCCAGAAACTGATCTGGCATGACAAGTGACCTCCTGACACCTGCAACATTAGCTCCTGAATCCCTCAGAACTGAAACATGCTTGCCATTGACCAAGCCTTGTAACAATGGGTATTCCTTCTCAGACACGGCGATACAACCACTGACTAGAACGCCGGTGACTGGGTGATCTTTTGCACAGTCTTTTCCTGGAACATGAGAACGAATGTCAACCTGTGTAGCAGCACCAGCTGACTTGGGAGTAAGGCAGTCTTTCCTCAAATGGCCAAATCCTCTACAATGCCAACATTGCGAAGCTCGTGTAATTCCACCCTTGTGAATTCCGCGGGGAATTCTACTCCTGTCACTAGAACGAAATCCTCGACCAGATTTATCGAAATCTGGCACAAAAGTTTGAGACATGCCTCCATTGCTAGAGTTCGGACTTTCTCGACCTCCTCTCCCAAAGTTCTTCAATCCTCGTGCACGTCTGGGAAACTGCCCCATACCATCATAGACACATGATCGATCACGAACAAACGCACTCGAACCCGTGCCGAAAGTTGGAATGCGACCACGACGACCTAAATCCTTACCAGGATGTGCCAAACGGTAGTTTTCAGCATGGCGAGTAAGGTCTTTGACAGTTTTGCAGTCCCGTTCCCGGAGAAATGCCGCCAAATCCTGAGAAACATGCCAAAAACTGTTCTGCCAACATGAAGTCAAAAAGATCTTCGTAGGTCTGACCAACATCAGCAAGAGCCAACCAACGAGTTAGAAGATGTATCAGTCGTGTTGTAAATGATGGGAAAGATTCATCTGCTTCACGTTTAGCACTACGAAACTTCTCCCGAAAGCCATCTTTTGAGCACTGAAATTTCAGCAAAAGTTCTTTCCGTAGGCTGTCATATGTCATTGTACCTGAAGAAAACAGATTGATACAAAGAAAGAGCAGTCCCCTCCAGACAAGCAGACAAGTAGATCAGCCACTCAGACGAGGGCCATTTGTTTGCCTTTGCGTGCGTTTCAAATCGGCACAAAAAACTGTCAATATCATCCTTCTCTTCCTTGAATACAGTAAGTTTAGGATACTGGGGTCGAATCCCACCTAGGGCTCTATTGCCCGGCAAGGAAGAAGCAGAAGCAGAGGTTTGGAGCTCGAGTTTTTTCATCTCCAATTCATGTTGTCTTTGTTTCTCTTCTTCTGCCTCCAACTTGACTAACAATCTGCTCTCACGCCTTTCCTCTCTTTCTCTATCTGCCTTTACTTTTTCTTCAAATTTTTCAAGGCGAGCAGTCACAAATTTTTGTAATTTTTCTCCAGTGAGCCCTAGCTTTTCACCTGCCTCAATGAACTGAAAAGTAGGATCCATCGTCCCTGTGTCACTGAGGTGAGTACGGTCCAAATCTGACTCGGACATGACGAAAAGAAGTTAAGAAAACAAAACAGTAGCTGGAAATATTGGAATAACAGTAGCTCAAGTAAAATCCTGCGCCGGTAAATTACAGGTATAAATCGAAACAACTTTATCACAATAATTAGCTTTGGTTACCACTCAGTGGTAAGAACAAAAAGCCTCCAGTGAATCAGTATCAGGTGAATAAATTATACACAATTGTGGGGAGCAACCACGTTTGACTGCCAATCAAGAAAAATACAATACAGTATTCTCCCTTACGGTGACAATTAAACAAGAAAATTAGCTGACCTGAGTGAGCACTCCAACAGTTCAACTTTTTTTTAAAAGACAGATTATGATATGGTAGAGAACAAAATAATTAAATTGAATAATAGCACAATAGCAAGAAAAAAAATTGCATTGAATGAAATGCAAATGTGGCTTGTACCCTATTGATAACAAACCAAACACGTATGGCTCAGGGGTATACACAGACAAGAAAAAAAAATTCTACCAGATAACTGGATATAAAACAAAATTAATGCTATAGAAGCAGGAAGATGAGCTTACACAAACACTAGTCCTTCACATATAGTAAGAACTTATAAAAGTAGAAGCTGAAGATGAATTCAAGCCAAATTAAGCACACATTCACACAAAACGAAAATATTAAAGATTTCCTAAATAGTTTACAAGAGAAAAATTCAGAAAAACAAGTTAAAGATGCCAAAAGAGACAGCTTATAAAGAAATAAGATTTCCAAAGAAGACAATTTATCAAATGATGAAAATTACAAGATTTCCGACAGAGAACTCACTCGTGAATGGTGCAGTGGCCTATCTTAGTGCATGCATAACTAACAGCCTACTCAAAGAAAACAAGTCGGGGTCGCCAGTGTTACTAAGTGGGTGAGGAGACAGACAAGATAATGGAAGAAATATTTTTGCGAGTTCAGTTTTCAGTCTTCAGTCTCTCACTCTCTCAGTAAACAAACAAAAAAACAGACACAAGGAATTTTCCCCTGAGCCAATTATAATTATTAAGACCAAGAAAAAAATCTTTCATTCACTCTCTCTTCATCCTGAAAAAAAAAATCTTAAGAAACACAGGAACAAATGTCTTGACTATCTCAAGTCAAATTTCTTTGCAAAACCTGGATCGCCTCAGTCCTAGGTCGGACAGCAGTCTACTCATAGTAGTGTCAAGTCAATGTCCACCCCACTCACTCGTGGGAAAACTCGGGCACCTCCTCAGTGAACATCCCAGTTCAAGGTCCCTCCACTCCGTGGCCAGTCAACATGGAGCCCTGACAACACTTTTTCCAGTTTTTAGCTCTCGGCACTCCATTTGAATTATTCCTTCTAGCTAATTCTCAATGTTCCCCCTTCATTTACTAGTAGTTCCCTTATTTTATTTTATTATATTTGTTATCCTTTCACACCACTCATGCATTCATACAATTTTCCAATTAACAGTACAATATTCATTCATGAGTCACTACGTCTTATAAATTACACTAAAAAGGATTAATTTATCAAAAACCAACATTTCAAAACCAACAGCAAAAACTACTATATTCTCAAACTATTCAATCAGTTAAATTTCGAATAAAATAATCCAGCAACCAATCATTGAACAAACAATAAAATAAAAACATTTTTTTCCCACCTGATGTTCGGAACAGTCAAGGCACACAGACCACATCATCCGAGCTCTGATGCATTCAGACTGACGTTACAGCACATACATATACGCACACACACACACATGAACATGCACAGCTCACGATTCACCCACACCACGTGCAAAACATTTTCACATTCATACAGGTATTCGAAATGTACAAATAATATTCCCCGTTCTTCCTCTGGCCACAGGCATTCGTAAATCACTGTCACATTCCACCCTTCCCGGGGTGAAAAAAAGAAGAAACGAAGTATTCTTTCTTTTTTTTCTTTTTTTTTTTACGGGAAATATACAATGTGTTTTAAAAAGAAAATACCAAGCTCACAGTATAATAAATCAAATAATCTTGCAAGTGGAAGCAGACGACGCTTGTTGACAACTCACCCACACTCAAGCATCAACGGAGACAGCAATCAGTGGACAAGTCGGTCAGCTTTCACCCTTCACACTGAACACTTCGTCTCTGCTCCACTGGCTCAACAGTATACTGCGACCGAAGAGGCAGACTACAACAGTCACGCACCTGTTTCGTATATATCCATAAACCCTCTAAAGTGTGTTATGCACATAGCCCTTCTGAACAACTAGGGTAGCGACACTATTTCAGGGGATCGACTGGTCTGCCACTGAACGAGAAAGCAGATCTGCCCACACATTCCTTTCTCCCTGCACTCTTTGAATATCAAAACGAAATTCTTGCAAGGACAATGCCCAGCGCATGACACGGCTATTTGTATGGAACCCTGACATCAAGTAGTGAAGTGGAGCATGATCGACCTGTAAATGGACCAAGGAGATAGCGAGACAGCTTTGACAACGTCCACACAACTGCGAGACACTCTCGCCCAATGGTACTGCATCGGGTTTCCCGATCCAAGAGTTTCCTGCTGACGAAAGAAACAGGGTGCAGACTACCATCATACTCCTGTAACAGGACACCACCAATGCCAACAGAACTGGCATCTGTTTGAACCACAAACGTTCTCGACAAGTCAGGTAGGCTGAGAACCGGTGCAGAAGACAGCAGTGACTGGATCTGACTCAAAGCCTGCACACACTGTGAAGTCCAAATGAGTTGTTTTCCACGTTTCCCTTTCAACAGATTTGAAATGGGCACAGTCAACTCAGCGAAGTTGGGAACATATCTTCGATAATATCCCAGTAGACCAAGCAACGATCGAACCCGTTTCTTTGTAGTTGGTGTAGAAACCTGCAAAATCTTTTTCACTTTCCCCTGCTCTGGCCTCAAGCAACCCTTTCCGACAGTGTGACCCAAGAACTCTAGTTCTTGAAATCCGGCACATACCTTTGAAGGTCGGACGGTGAGACCAAACCTCTCCAGAGTCTGTAAAACACCTGACATGATCACGGTGAATGGACCAGTTGACGCTATCCACCAGGACATCAAAAAAATTCATGGCACTGAATCTTCCCAAGTTCAACATTCGCATCATTCTGGCAAATGTCGCTGGGGCTGAAACCAAACCAAATGGCATTCTGGTCCACTGGAATAGCCCCAAAGGAGTCTGAAAGGCTGTCTTGGGCTTATCCTCTGCCTTCACTCTGATCTGCCAATAACCTTTGGCTAAGTCTATCTTTGTGAAGTATACTGCTGAAGCCAGGCGAACGAACAATTCGTCAATGTCTGGAATGGGCTCTGCATCGAAGATCGTTACCTTGTTGAGAGCGCGAAAATCAGTGCAAACCCGTGTAGACCCATCCTTTTTCTTCACCAAAACCACAGGAGCACAGTATGGAGATGAAGAAGGTTCTATGACGCCCATCTCTAACATTGACCTAACTTCCTTCTCCAGAATCTCTTTGGAAGCAAAGGGAAGTGGATACTGCTTCCTGAAAACAGGTTCAGTCTGTTGGAGTCTAATTTCATGTTCTAAGTTTCCGGTAAAAGAACCAGGATCAGTCGTCAGAATAGAAGAACATGACAAAAAGACACTCTTCAATTGAGTCTTCTGAGTGTATGTCAAGTTGTTGTCAAAAACAACATCATCAATACTTTCTGAGTTGCCTCCAATCACTGTAGGGAGTGGAAGAGGATCAGATTCCTCAACTGGAAGAAGAGCTGTGGCTTGTGATGCTTCTAACACCTTTGGTTCATACATAGGACCAAGGATACTGGACCACTCAATCTGCTGAGTTCCACTATTTGTACCATCTGAACAAACAGTCAAAGAAGAACTTCCTGTGGCAACATCGGATTTGATATCTGCAGAGTCAGAACGGCGAATGTACCTTTTCAGCATGTTTGCATGAAACATCTTTTTCTTTCCGTTTATGTCGATTCTGTAATCTGACCTGAAGACTTCAACCACAGGAAATGGTCCTTTCCACATCATGAGTAGTTTATTGGAATCGGAAGGAAGCAAAACAAGCACCTCGTCACCCACTTCAAACTTCCTGTCAACAGCTTTCCTGTCATGGTACTTTTTACCTTTCTGTTCAGCAGCATCCAAGTTTTCAGTGACCAACTCACATGCATCAGCCAAGAAATTCTTGAGGTCAAATACATATTGATATAGGGTCTTGTCCTCAGTGGCATTTGGTGAGCTTGACCAAGAAGATGCCAACAAATCCATAGGACCACGAGCTCTGCGTCCAAACAAAAGTTCAAACGGGGAGAACCCGGTGGATTCACAAGGGACCTCTCTGCAAGCAAAAAGAACAGCTGGTAAGTCCGCCAAGGGATAAACTTCCACTCGACCACCAAAGGTACGCACTGCCTGAGATCTACCCAGAAACTGATCTGGCATGACAAGTGACCTCCTGACACCTGCAACATTAGCTCCTGAATCCCTCAGAACTGAAACATGCTTGCCATTGACCAAGCCTTGTAACAATGGGTATTCCTTCTCAGACAACGGCGATACCACTGACTAGAACGCCGGTGACTTGCTGATCTTTTGAACAGTCTTTTCCTGGAACATGAGAACGAATGTCAACCTGTGTAGCAGCACCAGCTGACTTGGGAGTAGGGCAGTCTTTCCTCAAATGGCCAAATCCTCTACAATGCCAACATTGCGAAGCTCGTGTAATTCCACCCTTGTCATTTCCGCGGGGAATTCTACTCCTGTCACTAGAACGAAATCCTCGACCAGATTTATCGAAATCTGGCACAAAAGTTTGAGACATGCCTCCATTGCTAGAGTTCGGACTTTCTCGACCTCCTCTCCCAAAGTTCTTCAATCCTCGTGCACGTCTGGGAAACTGCCCCATACCATCATAGACACATGATCGATCACGAACAAACGCACTCGAACCCGTGCCGAAAGTTGGAATGCGACCACGACGACCTAAATCCTTACCAGGATGTGCCAAACGGTAGTTTTCAGCATGGCGAGTAAGGTCTTTGACAGTTTTGCAGTCCCGTTCCCGGAGAAATGCCGCCAAATCCTGAGAAACACATGCCAAAAACTGTTCTGCCAACATGAAGTCAAAAAGATCTTCGTAATCTGACCAACATCAGCAAGAGCCAACCAACGAGTTAGAAGATGTATCAGTCGTGTTGTAAATGATGGGAAAGATTCATCTGCTTCACGTTTAGCACTACGAAACTTCTCCCGAAAGCCATCTTTTGAGCACTGAAATTTCAGCAAAAGTTCTTTCCGTAGGCTGTCATATGTCATTGTACCTGAAGAAAACAAAGAGTGATACAAAGAAAGAGCAGTCCCCTCCAGATAAGCAGACAAGTAGATCGGCCACTCAGACGAGGGCCATTTGTTAGCCTTTGCGTGCGTTTCAAATCGGCACAAAAAACTGTCAATATCATCCTTCTCTTCCTTGAATACAGGAAGTTTAGGATACTGGGGTCGAATCCCACCTGGGGCTCTATTGCCCGGCAAGGAAGAATCAGAAGCAGAGGTTTGGAGCTCGAGTTTTTTCATCTCCAATTCATGTTGTCTTTGTTTCTCTCTTTCTTCTGCCTCCAACTTGACTAACAATCTGCTCTCACGCCTTTCCTCTCTTTCTCTATCTGCCTTTACTTTTTCTTCAAATTTTTCAAGACGAGCAGTCACAAATTTTTGTAATTTTTCTCTAGTGAGCCCTAGCTTTTCACCTGCCTCAATGAACTGAAAAGTAGGATCCATCGTCCCTGTGTCACTGAGGTGAGTACGGTCCAAATCTGACTCGGACATGACGAAAAGAAGTTAAGAAAACAAAACAGTAACTGGAAATATTGGAATAACAGTAGCACAAGTAAAATCCTGCGCCGGTAAATTACAGGTATAAATCGAAACAACTTTATCACAATAATTAGCTTTGGTTACCACTCAGTGGTGAGAACAAAAAGCCTCCAGTGAATCAGTATCAGGTGAATAAATTATACACAATTGTGGGGAGCAACCACGTTTGACTGCCAATCAAGAAAAATACAATACAGTATTCTCCCTTACGGTGACAATTAAACAAGAAAATTAGCTGACCTGAGCACTCCAACAGTTCAATTTTTTTTTTAAAGACAGATTATGATATGGTAGAGAAAAAAATAATTAAATTGAATAACAGCACAATAGCAAGAAAAAAAATTGCATGGAAAGAAATGCAAATGTGGCTTGTACCCTATTGATAAACCAAACACGTATGGCTCAGGGGTATACACAGACAAGAAAAAAAAATTCTACCAGATAACTGGATATAAAACAAAATTAATGCTATAGAAGCAGGAAGATAAGCTTACACAAACACTAGTCCTTCACATATAGTAAGAACTTATAGAAGTAGAAACTGAAGATGAATTCAAGCCAAATTAACCACACATTCACACAAAACGAAAATATTAAAGATTTCCTAAATAGTTTACCAGAGAAAAATTCAGAAAAACAGGTTAAAGATTGCTAAAAGAGACAGCTCATAAAGAAATAAGATTTCCAGAGAAGACAATTTATCAGATGATGAAAATTACAAGATTTCCGACAGAGAACTCACTCGTGAATGGTGCAGTGGCCTATCTTAGTGCATGCATAATAGCCTACTCAAAGAAAACAAGTCGTGGTCGCCAGTGTTACTAAGTGGGTGAGGAGACAGACAAGATAATGGAAGAAATATTTTTGCGAGTTCAGTTTTCAGTCTTCAGTCTCTCACTCTCTCAGTAAACAAACAAAAAAACAGACAAGGAATTTTCCCCTGAGCCAATTATAATTATTAAGACCAAGAAAAAAAATCTTTCATTCACTCTCTCTTCATCCTGAAAAAAAAAATCTTAACACAGGAACAAATGCCTTGACTATCACAAGTCAAATTTCTTTGCAAAACCTGATGATCCAGTCCCAGGATCGCCTCAGTCCTAGGCCGGACAACAATCTACTCACAGTAGTGTCAAGTCAATGTCCACCCCACTCACTCGTGGGAAAACTCGGGCACCTCCTCAGTGAACATCCCAGTTCAAGGTCCCTCCACTCCGTGGCCAGTCAACGTGGAGCCCTGACAACACTTTTTCCAGTTTTTAGCTCTCAGCACTCCATTTGAATTATTCCTTCTAGCT
This sequence comes from Babylonia areolata, assembly GCF_041734735.1. Lineage (NCBI taxonomy): Eukaryota > Metazoa > Mollusca > Gastropoda > Neogastropoda > Buccinidae > Babylonia > Babylonia areolata. The sequence goes on along the minus strand of NC_134888.1, from coordinate 3,257,151 downwards.
AATTCTCAATGTTCCCCCTTCATTTACTAGTAGTTCCCTTATTTTATTTTATTATATTTGTTATCCTTTCACACCACTCCTGCATTCATACAATTTTCCAATTAACAATACAATATTCATTCATGAGTCACTACGTCTTATAAATTACACTAAAAAGTATTAATTTATCAAAAACCAACATTTCAAAACCAACAGCAAAAACTACTATATTCTCAAACTATTCAATCAGTTAAATTTCGAATAAAATAATCCAGCAACCAATCATTGAACAAACAATAAAATAAAAACATTTTTTTCCCACCTGATGTTCGGAACAGTCAAGGCACACAGACCACATCATCCGAGCTCTGATGCATTCAGACTGACGTTACAGCACATACATATACGCACACACACACACATGAACATGCACAGCTCACGATTCACCCACACTTACCACGTGCAAAACATTTTCACACACACACACACACCGTCACACACGCACTCACACACACACACACACACCGTCACACACACACACACACAACACACACACACTGGTGACAACCAGTTCACACATACGTGTAGGTGACTTAGTGTGTGCTGTCCCCGGCCCCTGCAAATACATCACACTCATAAACGTCACACGCACAGACCTTGAACATGACTGAAACTCCCTCAGTGTTGACCGTGTGTGTGTGTGTGTGTGTGTGTGTGTGTGTGTGTGTGTGTGTGTGTGTGTGTGTGGCTTGTGTGTGTGTGGTTTGTGTGTATATGTGTGTGTGTGTGTGTGTGTGTGTGTGTGTGCGGTGTGTGTGTGAGGTGTGTGGTGTGTGTATGTGTGTGTGTTTTGTGTGTGTGTGTGTGTACGTGTGTATATGTGTGTGCACTCAGGCGCGTGCGTATGTATACTATTTAGTTTTACCCTCTTTCCACACTGTGTGTGTGTGTGTGTGTGTGTGTGTGTGTGTGTGTGTGTGAAATTCATTTATGGAACTGTCTTCTGAAAAGAAGCATGAATGTATTCTAAAAACTCGAAATATATAATTTTTATTTACCTGAAATGAAGACCAACACACCGTTTTCATTTTAATTCTGGTGAAAGCAAATAACTGCCTTTCCTTTCGCACCATAACATCAAACCCGTAGAGTTTATCAAGCATTTTCACATTTTATTCAGCCACCAAGTGCACCATCATCACTCAAACCCAACAAACACAACTTTTCTAGACAATGGACGTTTCTTTCAGAAACGACAACCCGAAACAGTTTATCTCTCTGAACATCAGAACGACAGATACACAGCCGTCAGAGTCATCAGGGACAACACGACTGAACGCGTCCCAGACGATGCCGCGAAAGCACTGACGCCCCCTCCAGAACCACCAGACCCCAGACACTGGTACTCCAGATACAGGTACTTCATCACCCCGTCCGGACATTCCTTCCCTTCCACTTCCGGTGCCAGGTTCTTCACGGCGATGCTGCAGCCTCCCTTGTCCGAGTTCTGGCACCAGCTGTCCTTAGAGTCCAGCACTGAGGACCCACAGTCTTCGGGCAGGTCTAGGGGAGAAGACGCGGTGTTGGTGGTGGTGTTGGTAGTGGTGGTGTTTGTGTTGGGGGTGGGTGACTGAACGTTGCTGGTACAGGAAGTCGTGTCGTGAGCTAGACGCCCGTACCAGGCTGTGTAGACCTTGAACTCCTGACCTTCAGGGCAGAAGAGGTTGTAGCCAGCTCCCTCGCACAGGTGCGAGTGCTGTTTCTCGTGCACGTGCTCGTGACCGGAAGTGGAACCCAGCGTTGCAGCAAGGCCAAGGACGACGAGCAGAGCTGGACCGTACGTGCCCATGATTGGTGGAGGCAGCAGATCACGTGATGACACTCAGAACTGGGGGCAGCCTGTCAAGTGTTAATAATTTTTTTTTTTTAATATAAAGGGACATAGTTGTATCCAAAGACATTTGTTTAATCGTGAATGAATTTGACACAACAAACATGCGACTGCTTAACATAAAAGCAACCTGGAAACGGCGAACGGTGCATTAAAGAAAACAACAACAAAAAACCGAAAGCAGTGATTTGCCAAGCCCGGAAAAGTAAGACTGGTAAGCCCACTGACAAACATATACCAATAAAATCGATTTAAACAACACAATAAGCACAACATGGGTGTGACACTCAAAGTTCACAAAAATATATATTGAAAATCTGCAGACAGCAAAGACTCGGCTATAGCACAAATCCCGTGAAGTCGAACGAAAAAAAACCAAAAAAAAAAAACTGAGTGAAAATGCACATGGTCTCACAGGCTTCTACGGCCACCTGTGTGTCTGGGGCTCGGTATAGGAAGGCGGGGCCCAGTTCTCTCCTACCGAACTCAGGCACCCATTCACACCTTCTTTCTTCTTTCCGTTACACGACCAACATCAACTTGCCGATGACTCTGTCGTGGTTCATGCATGCTGTGTATTTTCGTGTCTCCATAACCCACCGAACACTGACATTGGTTACAGGATCTTTAACGTGCGTATTTGATCTTCTGCGTGCGTATACACACGAAGGGGGTTCAGGCACTAGCAGGTCTGCACATATGTTCATCGGAAAAATCTCCACCCTTTACCCACCAGGCGCCGTTACCGTGATTCGAACTCGGGACCCTCAGACTGAAAGTCCAACGCTTAAACCACTCGGCTAATGCGCTTATTACACCTGGGCGGAGTGAGAAAAAATCGGAGAAAAGAGTCAGCCTTTCCCAAGGACACAACGACGTGTCGACATGGGGCCACGAACCCTGATCACTGTGGACACTGAATCACAAGTCCAACGCCTAACCGATTCTGCCATACGTTACCAATTTTAGTTACCAATTACCATCGAAAGTTATTTTCGAGATTGTCTTTTTGCTGACCTTTCTCTGTTGTCCTCAAATGAAAAAAACAAAAAAACAAAAATACAACAACAACAACAACAACAACAAAACCAAACGGCAAGCTATACCAGAAATGATGGAATATTTTAGGCACAACCACATTCCAGTTTCTCTGTGTGTGTAGTGCACGCACATGTGTGTGTGTGTGTGTGTGTGTGTGTGTGTGTGTGTGTGTGTGTTTGTCTGCGTGCGTGCGTGCGTGCGTGCGTGCGTGCGTGCGTGTGTGTGTGTGTGTGTGTGCGTGCGTGCGTGCGTGCGTGTGTGTGTGTGTGTGTGTGTGTGTGTGTGTGTGTGTGTGTGTGCGTGCGCGCGCGCGCGTGTCTTTGACGTGGAGACCAGGTGCACATATTCTTCATTGTTCTTTATTCCGTTTCAGTTGATTTTGGTTTGGCGTGGTTTGGTTTCACCTCAAGAGAGTTCGTGTTGCATCTTAAATTCCATCATCTTTCCAACAACTTGTTCAGCTTATGCTTTTCCTTTATGTGTATGGAATCAGAAACTGATATTTATTTGACATAAATCTGAACAGTGTTAATTGTAGACTGTTTATTTGGCAACACTAAATCACGGAACAATATGACTGGTCGATATCAGAAAACTGACATTTATTTGACATAAATCTGAACAGTGTTAATTGTAGACTGTTTATTTGGCAACACTACATCACGGAACAATACGATTAGTCTATCCCGTTTACATGACAATATATGTAAAGGCCTATTACTGATAAAGAAGCTTTCAATTCATGGAAATGATGTGTTATCGCAAGACACTAAATATCAGAAACACTGATCACGAACCTGTGTCCCAAAGAATCAAGGAGCACATTGGACCATATGAACATCTACTGACATCAGCTAAGACGTTAGTGTGGCCATGGCCACGTGACAAGACCCAATGGCACTGCTGAAACAACCCTGCAAGGAACTGTTGACAGAGGGAGCGAAAGGCAAGAGAGAGAAAAAAAAGAAGAAAAAAACACACACAAAAACCCAACAAAAACAAAACAACAAAAAAACAAAAAGAGAAAACGGTGGGCTCACAGCATTGCAGACTGGACAAGAAACTAAACTATGTGCAGAGACCCAGGCTTTGACACACAACCGACAGTTTCAGTTTCAGTAGCTCAAGGAGGCGTCACTGCGTTCGGTCAAATCCATATACGCTACACCACATCTGCCAAGCAGATGCCTGACCAGCAGCGTAACCCAACGCGCTTAGTCAGGCCTTGAGAAAAAAAAAAGAGGGGTGAATAAATAATATATAAATACATAAAAAAAACCCAACCTACTACCACTACTAATAATATGTATAAGGCGCAAAAAATTGATGAAATCAACTATAAGCGTACATAAATAAATAATTATATTCCTGAAGGAATCATGTGAACAGTTCTGAGTGACGCAACACTGACACTTAACACTGACACTTCAAAGAGTTAATCAAGAATAAGAAGAAAATAATAATGATGATGAAGAAGCAGTATGTATTTCAGTCAGCTATGTCTCTCAGCAAAAGGTTGTTGTTGTTATCTAAAGAACCAGCTTGAAAGTGAAGAAATCAGCGTGTTTTTTTCCCCCTGTAAGATTGCCTTTCAAAATGAGGATACCATACAGTATTTCCATATTCATAATACGGTCTTACTTACACTTTATAATACTTTTTAAGATATATCTTATTTTGATTGGCCTGTTGATAATTACACACCTGCATGATATACTCGTAAATACACACATGTGTCTATAAATCAACATACCTCAAAGTCGAGCAAAAATCTACAGACGACAATCCAAACTCACGCGAAAGATATGCCCACAGTTTCTTTCTACAAGAGAGAAACAGTTTTCTTCTGTTTCACACAAACCGTCGTACACAGTACACGGTACACTGTCGTTTCGCACAGGGCAGGTCTTCTTTGTGCCAAATGGGACACGGTTTCTTGACGTGCCCGTTAAATAATGGGGGAAACTCTTGGCCCGCGAGAGGTGGATGAATGTCGTCTGCTCCACGGCTCATCCGTCATCCTGTCTTCACGTTGTGATCTCGCGGTATGCACGTGGTCCTAACTCGTGGGCGGTGTACGTCCACATAATGTGTCATTCTCTGACGCTCTTTGTCTCTGCTTCTGTCTGTCTGTCCCTCTTTCTCTGTTTCCATCTGCTGTCTGTATGTCTGTATGTCCCTCTTTCTCTGTTTCCACCTGCTGTCTGTCTTTCTCTGTTTCCATCTGCTGTCTGTATGTCTGTCTGTCCCTCTTTCTCTGTTTCCATCTGCTGTCTGTCTGTCCCTCTTTCTCTGTTTCCATCTGCTGTCTGTATGTCTGTCTGTCCCTCTTTCTCTGTTTCCATCTGCTGTCTGTCTTTCTCTGTTTCCATCTGCTGTCTGTATGTCTGTCTGTCCCTCTTTCTCTGTTTCCATCTGCTGTCTGTCTGTCCCTCTTTCTCTGTTTCCACCTGCTGTCTGCCTGTCTGTCCCTCTTTCTCTGTTTCCATCTGCTGTCTGTCCCTCTTTCTCTGTTTCCACCTGCTGTCTGCCTGTCTGTCCCTCTTTCTCTGTTTCCATCTGCTGTCTGTCTGTCTGCCTGTCTGTCCCTCTTTCTCTGTTTCCATCTGCTGTCTGTCCCTCTTTCTCTGTTTCCATCTGCTGTCTGTCCCTCTTTCTCTGTTTCCATCTGCTGTCTGTCTCTCTTTCTCTGTTTCCATCTGCTGTCTGTCTGTCTGTCCCTCTTTCTCTGTTCCATCTGCTGTCTGTCTGTCTGTCCCTCTTTCTCTGTTTCCATCTGCTGTCTGTCCCTCTTTCTCTGTTTCCATCTGCTGTCTGTCTCTCTTTCTCTGTTTCCACCTGCTGTCTGTCTGTCTGTCCCTCTTTCTCTGTTTCCATCTGCTGTCTGTCTGTCCCTCTTTCTCTGTTTCCATCTGCTGTCTGTCTGTCCCTCTTTCTCTGTTTCCATCTGCTGTCTGTCTGTCCCTCTTTCTCTGTTTCCATCTGCTGTCTGTCTGTCCCTCTTTCTCTGTTTTCATCTGCTATCTGTCTCTATCTATCTCTTGAAATTAAATACAAATTAGAAGTATTGTTTTTAAAGCATTTGTGTTTAGTGAACATGGACCAGTCCACACGTTTTGACGCTTCCTTATGTCCCTACCGAAACTGAAACAGACTTTCATATAACGTGAGAATGTGTCAGTCGTATGCCCAGTACAAAGAATAAGAGCAGGTGGTAGTAGGTCCTGTGGATCTGCACGAGAAGAGAGAGACGTCCCCACCCTCCCGTCCCGTCCACCATGAGACTTCCGGTCATTGGGGGAGTGGGGGGGGGGGGGGGAGGGGCATGGTGCTCGGGAGGCAACCCACGGCTTTCATTCACCCTTTTTTTCTTACAGTTTTTCAGTTTCAGTTTCAGTAGCTCAAGGAGGCTTCACTGCGTTCGGACAAATCCATATACGCTACACCACATCTGCCAAGGAGATGCCTGATCTGACCAGCAGCATAACCCAACGCGCTTTGTCAGGCCTCGAGAAAAAAAGAAAGAAAAAAAGAAAAAGAAAAAAAAAGAAAAAAACATAAAAAAAAGAGAATTACTACTGCATGTTTGGTGCATATCTGTTATGCATATGTGTGTGTATGTGTGAATGTGTGTCTGCATTTTTTTACATTTATTTGCTCATTTATCATCATTGTTGTCTCTTTTTTTTTTATCTATTTAAAAAAAAATTATTATCATTATTTATATATTTAAAAAAAAAAATTTATTATTATTTTTTTAATTATTATTATTTTTGTACCCTTATAGTTGACTTCATAAAGTTTTTGCGCCTTATACATATTTTTATTAGTAGTAGTAGTTCTCTTTTCTTCTAACAAGATTGAGTGACTCAGTCACATCTCTGGAGCCACTGACGTCTTTTTTTTCTTCTTTTTTCTTTTTGCTGCCCCATTATCTGCACCGTTTTATTGGCATTACTCCCACGCCGCTCATTTAGATTCCCCTATACACGGCCACACCTGGGTTATTCCGTCACAGTTCCAGCCGTCGGCAGTCCACAGGGAACTATCGATATTAGGTCGCCAGGAGGCCACACACCAGAGGAGACCCTGCACTGCTGTTGAGTCATTTCAGTGGTGTTCAGTGGTGCCTGTTCTGATTTAACGTACTTAGGACACCACCTACTAATCCCCCTACTAACGACAATAATGGCTTAGTTGCGGAGCCAGACTGAGTGAGCGTCCCTCCCAGAGTGGAGACCACCACCACGTC
>NC_134888.1:3214988-3247488 GCF_041734735.1 Babylonia areolata | reverse complement strand
GAAAAACAACCTCTAAACTCACTTATATTCAGTCGTGTCCGACTATGACCATCAGAACAGCAGAGAAGGCAACTGCTGTTCCGACTATTTGGGCTAGAATTTGATTATAGTGGAGAGTGTCTTGCCCCAAGTTACATCCCCACTCTCTCGGCCAAGAGGGTTTTAGGACAGTCGGCGTTGGGATGGTTCCCAAAGGCCAACTACCCCACAAGGCTGCAGCACTAAGAGCCAGTGCAATTTTGCCTCCTAGTTTGAGAGTCATACATAGTCCTTCACAAAAGACTAAGCTGTAAATGATAAACTCACATACACAGAGAGACACACACTCACAGATACAGACACACTCACAACCAAAATAAAGTATTGTTTTCCTTTACTTTAATTATTGCAATATATATATATATATATACATATATATATATATATATATATATATATATATATCTCCAAGAAAAAACGCACAAAAAAAATTCTCCTTACCAGGAAAAATAAAAGGGTTACAGATGAACCTAAATTATTTTCTTCTGGCAATATAAAATACCTAATAATAATAACTCACAAAATATTTCATGAAAAACCTGTTCACAGCATTAAAAAAAAAGTCATTATTACATTAGAGGGGAAAAAAACCCCATCCGATCCAAATATAATAACAGATCAAAACAAAACACTCCAATGATAAACACACAAACAAACCAATGAAAAAGCTACCACACACACAAAAAAAAAACCAAACTTCTATAAAACAGACATGCATGCAAATTATGATTAAACTTGACGGTCACAGCGAAACATTGACCACAATGGAGTCTATTACAAACACCATCTCAATTTCAGTTCCAAGGTGTCAAACCATGCAGATTGATCCATATTCACTCACCACATCTGCTTAAAAAAAAAAAAAGAGGAGAAAAAAAAAGAGAGAAAAGCTAGAACATATGCCAGAACTACACATGAACTTAACATGCTGGTCAGTCCTCCAAAGGATGTCTTTGGTTTGTGTAAAACATTAGAATAAACTGAAATCAAATAAATAAAAATAAATAAATACATTAAAAAAACAGAAATCAATGATAATAAAAGGGAAATGATTGAAATAAAAAATAAGAATAAAAATTAGGCCACAATCAGTCAACTTGAAAAAAAAAAGAAAAAAAAAGAAATTAAAGATACGTAAAAGGAAAATGACTAAACTTAGAATAGCAATGGGTCAAGAAAAGCCAATTTGTGTACACCCCACGCACATGTGAACAGATACACAAGCATGAAAATGTACACAAACACACACACACACTGCTGTTACATACTAGTTTCTCAGAGTTATCATATAACTCTGCTTCTGTGCATTTACACAAACAAGTCTCAGTCTACAAAATTATCACGCAAGTTCATCTCACCTCAAATATTCTCGCTTAGCATTCTAGTTTGGATCATCTATATCACATGATAACTTGCAATACGACAAAAAAAGAATCACTCATCAATAATCTAAAACCTTTCTTCTTGTAGCTTTTCATTCATACAAGAAAAAAAAGTAAATGAATTTCTGTCTTCATGATAGTTATCAGATCACTTGAGTATTAGTTCCTGTCTATCACAAAGACACAGACACAAATAAACACAAACACACTCTCTCTCTCACACACACACACTCACACACACACACTCTCTCTCTCACTCACACACACACACACACTCTCTCTCTCTCTCTCACACACACACTCTCTCTCTCTCACACACACTCTCTCTCTCACTCACACACACACTCTCTCCCTCTCACTCACACACACACACACACACATAGACCAGCCCGCCATGCATTCAGACAGCGACAGAATCACACATCATTCATGTCCTGAATCACTGCAGCGGCCACAGGTTTCATGGAGTGCAGGTTGTCTCTCAACTCGGCAGGGATCCTCTTCCCTTTGGCAGCGGCAGCGGCGGCCAGCAATGCTCCGAGAGCAGCACCGCGGTGACAGTTTTCACCTGCACACATACGTTTCATTTGATTTGATTTGATAGGGACACTGACGGGCGCCACAGCCGAATGGTTAAAGTGTTGGACTTTCGATCTGAGGGTCCCAGGTTCGAATCACGGTGACGGCGCCTGGTGGGTAAAGGGTGGAGATTTTTACGATCTCCCAGGTCAACATATGTGCAGACCTGCTAGTTGCCTGAACCTCCTTCGTGTGTATACGCAAGCAGAAGATCAAATACGCACGTTAAAGATCCTGTAATCCATGTCAGCGTTCGGTGGGTTATGGAAACAAGAACATACCCAGCATGCACACCCCTGAAAGCTGAGTATGGTTGCCTACATGGCAGGGTAAAAACGGTCATACACGTGAAAAGCCCACTCGCGTATATACGAGTGAACGTGGGAGCTGAAGCCCACGAACGCAGAAGAAGAAGAAGAAGAAGAAGATAGGGACACTTATGTAGCGCCTACCCTCGGTCAAGACCAAGCTCTAAGCGCTTTACAAACTCGGGGTCATTTGCACAACAGGCTGATTACATGGGTAGACCCTCATCAACGAGTTGAAAAGAAGAATCCAAGCCATTAAAAACGAGGTGTTATCGCAAAATACTCAACATCAGATCTTATCACCGATGAATAAACAGCACCAAACTAGGAAGCAGCAAACTGGACCATACGAAGACCTGCTGACCAGCATCATTTGTTGGTCCTTCACCTTATATATAACGCACTCTCCCAGACACTTAGAAAGGCTCCTACCTTGTCAGCCTTTAACGCTGGGCTGAAGACCCACCTTTTCAAACTCCATTTTGACTGAGTAAGTTAACACCAGGTGTAACCTACGCCATAGGTTTTAAGTGCTGAAACCTTTTAATGTTATATATATATATATAATTTTATGTGCATATTTTATTTTTGTTTTTGTTTTTTGTTGATAAGTGCAGATATATATATACTTGTGTGTGGATGAGCATAGTTTTGTGGATAAGTGTGTAAATATTCTTGCCTTCTTAATAAATTGTAATGGTGCTTTGAGCTCTCGAAGGGGATAAGCATCTTGAAATGCACTTTATTCTTCTTCTTATTATCATTAAAACTATTTTGGTGTGGCCATGTAACAACGTCCTATGGTAAAACAACCTTCAAAGGTACTGTTACCGGAGGGCAACAGAGGGGAAGAAATCTAATGTACTGTTACCGGAGGGCAACAGAGGGGAAGAAATCTAACGTACTGTTGCAGGAGGGCGACAGAGCGGAAGAAATCTAATGTACTGTTGTAGAAGGGCGACAGAGGGGCGACAGAGGGGAAGAAATCTAATGTACTGTTGCCGGAGGGCGACAGAGCGGAAGAAATCTAATGTACTGTTGCAGGAGGGCGACAGAGGGGAAGAAATCTAAGGTACTGTTGCAGGAGGGCGACAGAGGGGAAGAAATCTAAGGTACTGTTGCAGGAGGGCGACAGAGGGGAAGAAATCTAATGTACTGTTGTAGAAGGGCGACAGAGGGGAAGAAATCTAACGTACTGTTGCAGGAGGGCGACAGAGGGGAAGAAATCTAAGGTACTGTTGCAGGAGGGCGACAGAGGGGAAGAAATCTAATGTACTGTTGCCGGAGGGCGACAGAGGAGAAGAAATCTAACGTACTGTTGTAGGAGGGCGACAGAGGGGAAGAAATCTAATGTACTGTTGCAGGAGGGCGACAGAGGGGAAGAAATCTAAGGTACTGTTGCAGGAGGGCGACAGAGGGGAAGAAATCTAAGGTACTGTTGCAGGAGGGCGACAGAGGGGAAGAAATCTAAGGTACTGTTGCAGGAGGGCGACAGAGGGGAAGAAATCTAAGGTACTGTTGCAGGAGGGCGACAGAGGGGAAGAAATCTAATGTACTGTTGTAGAAGGGCAACAGAGGGGAAGAAATCTAAGGTACTGTTGTAGAAGGGCGACAGAGGGGAAGAAATCTAATGTACTGTTGTAGAAGGGCGACAGAGGGGAAGAAATCTAATGTACTGTTGTAGAAGGGCGACAGAGGGGAAGAAATCTAATGTACTGTTGTAGAAGGGCAACAGAGGGGAAGAAATCTAAGGTACTGTTGTACTGTTGTAGGAGGGCGACAGAGGGGAAGTTTCAAGTTTTAATTATCCTTTCACTCCTACTGGAGTATGGAGGATTACTGAGAAAATAATCTTTTCATGCCCAGAACAAACAAATACGCAACAACGTCACATTAAAGTTGGGAAAACACAAATGTCTTTTAACTCCAAAAGTATAGCTAGGCAACATTTGCAAATCTAATCATCTTGCTTACAGCAAAAATGACTTTTTTGCCTCCTTTGAGCATATTACAAAAATTAAAAACCGATTTTGGAGACAAATATTTTTTAGGAACATATCTATTTCGTAACTGATCATAATTGGGACATTCCATTATAAAATGAAACTCATCCCCAATCACAGACATGTTACAAACCTTACAAAGCCGTAACTCTCGTGGTATGCCTTTGTGTCTCCCTGTTTCTATTTCCAGCTTATGATTACTACTTTGAAATCTGAAGTAGCTGATAACATAATTATCAGGCATTTGACTTATACATTTTTCTCTACCAAATCTACTTTTTAAATTTCGATAAAACAAACATTTAAGAAGAAAATACAAAAAAAAACTTAGCCGTATGAAGAGCGCAGGAACAGGAGTCAAGATGGCTGCCGGAAAAAGATGGCGCTAGTCAGGGGGGCAAAGGGGAGGTTACCTACTTCCGGGAGGTTATCAGCTGTAGCTACTTTCGTTTTCTCCGCATAGGCGGATAGTAGTTTTGCACAGGACAGGAATGTCAGACCCCTGCCAGAGTCTGCACTAGTGGGTCACAGTTAAGTATGTGTAATTAAACAGACATTTACTACTCGCCTCTAGAGCATGTCTCCATAAAGAAACATACAATGGTCAGATGACACTGCATACCCTTGAGAAATCTGGTGCCGTGCCCTACTGCCTCTTGACAGAGGGAAGGAAGAAGAAGAAGAATACAGTTTCAGTTTCAGTAGCTCAAGGAGGCGTCACTGCGTTCGGACAAATCCATATACACTACACCACATCTGCCAAGCAGATGCCTGACCAGCAGCGTAACCCAACGCACTGAGTCAGGCCTTGAGAAAAAAAAAAAGGTGAATAAATAATAAGCTTACATAAATAAATAAATAATAATTATAATATAAAAAAAAGGTAGTAGTAATAATAATAATAATAAAATAATAATAATAATAAATAAATAAATAAATAAGACAACAATGATGATAAATAAGCAAAGAAATATAAAACATGAAGACACACATTCACACATACACCCACACATGCATAACAGATATGCACCAAACATGCAGTTTCACAGATATGAAAGCACAGTCAAATACATATAAACGTACATGAGCTCCAACACACACACACACACACACACACACACACACCACACACATTACCCTGCACCTCCTCTACCCCCCCCTACAGATATGTAAAATAACACGTCATGAAAAATAAAGACATATTTCTCCCTTACAAGCTCCCGAGTTTCCTTACCCCCCCTACAAGCAGCCAAGAAAATATAAAATTCGCCACTGGATCTGACACGGTCGAGGCATGCTGCGTGGGGGGTCGCGTGATCCGATGTCACGGCCGCCACCACGGACGCATCGCACATAGGGCCCAGTCCAGCGTGTGGATCCAAAGCAAGCATTTTCTTTTTATTTTTTATTTTTCTTTTATTTTATGGTGTTGTTTCCCCTAAAGGGATTGTGGCACATTCCATTGGTGCAACTGAACGTCAGACCCCTCCCAGAGTCTGCACTAGTGGGTCACGGTTAAGTGTGTGTAATTAAATATAAAATTAAGAAAAAACGTTGTTGTTTTTCTTCATGTGATTAATTTTCCCTTGCACGTATCAAAAGACAAAGTAAGAAACATGTGTTGTTTCTGCAGCACAGATATAAAGATAGGCAATTTGGATAATAAAAAAAACCAAATTTGTCACCTACACACATCATTTTTTTTTTTTTAAAGCAGTTGATATCAAACCCCCTGTGTTTTACAGTGTTCACAAAGACAAAAGAAAGAAAAAAGAAAAGAGTTTTACCCTATGAAGACTGACAAATGAACTATTCTACTTTGCATACAGTATGGTGGTGGTGGTGTGTCCATCGAGATCGATGATGACCATCGTTGTCATCCAGATGGGGGATAGGGGATGGGGGGAGGGTGGTGGTGGGGTGGGGGGAAGGATGCTCATGAATCTATCTGTGAGTGCGCAGATGGCTGAATAGTCCAATCTGTGCACGAAATGTTCGCTGACAGTTGGGGCAGACAAAGACAGGCATATCATTGTCAGGGAGCTTGTTTGCCCGTGACTTTCTGGCCTGCCTCTTCTGAACAGCTGCACCAGTCCTGTTGGCCTCGCACAACCTGGCGCCTTTGTGCACAGCAGCGCGCCATTTGTCACGGTCCACTGCAGATTCCTCCCAGGAGTCAGGGTTGATATCAAACGCTTTCAGAGAGACTTTCAGAGTATCTCTGAAGCGCTTCTTCTGACCTCCGTGTGATCTCTTCCCTTGTTGCAGCTCGCCATAGAAGAGCCTTTTGGGCAGCCGATGGTCTGGCATACGCGCCACGTGTCCAGCCCAGCGAAGCTGGGACTGCATCAGGATGGTGAAGATGCTGGGAAGGGTGGCTTTTGCGAGCACCTCTGTGTCTGGGGTCTTGTCTTGCCACTTGATGTTCAGTAGCTTCCTGAGGCATGTTGTGTGGAAGTGGTTCAGCTTCTTGGCATGTCGTTGGTACACTGTCCAAGTTTCGCAGGCGTACAGTAGTGTGGGGAGAACTACTGCTCTGTAGACCTTTAGCTTGGTCTCAAGACTAATGCCTCTTCTGTTCCAGACATTTGCATTGAGTCTACCAAAAGTTGCGCTTGCTCTTGCAATCCTGACGTTCACTTCATCGTCGATGGTCGCATTTCGTGACAGTGTGCTGCCAAGGTATGTGAACCGCTCCACCGCACTGAGTCTCTGACCGTTGACTGTGATGTTGGGCTCAACGTAGGGTTTCCCTGGGGCTGGCTGATGGAGAACTTCAGTTTTCCTCGTGCTGATGGTAAGGCCGAAGTTCCTGCTGGCAGTGGCAAACTTGTCGACGCTGAGTTGCATGTCAGCTTCAGATCCAGCGTTGAGGGCACAATCATCAGCAAACAAAAAGTCTCTGATGATGTCTGTCATGACCTTCGTTTTTGCTTGAAGCCTTCTGAGGTTAAACAGCTTGCCATCTGTTCGGTACTTTAGGCCGATTCCAACATCGCCATCTCTGAAGGCATCAGTAAGCATTGCAGAGAACATGAGGCTGAACAGCGTTGGAGCCAGGACGCAGCCTTGCTTGACACCATTTGTGACAGCAAAAGGAGCAGATGTTTCACCATTGTCCTGGACTCGAGCCTGCATGCCTTCATGGAATTGGCTGACCAAGGAAATAAATTTCCGAGGGCATCCGTACTTGGCCATGATCTTCCACAGTCCCTCTCTACTCACGGTGTCGAAGGCCTTAGTGAGGTCGACATAGGTGGAGAACAGATCAGCATTTTGCTCCTGACATTTCTCTTGCAGCTGCCTTGCAGCAAACACCATGTCAGTGGTTCCGCGCTCTTTCCGGAATCCACATTGGCTCTCAGGCAAATGACCTTGGTCAAGGTGTGCTGTGAGGCGGTTAAGTAGGATCCTGGCAAGTATCTTGCCTGCGATGGAGAGCAAGGAAATGCCCCGATGGTTATCACAGGCTTGCCGGTTCCCCTTTCGCTTGTACAAGTGAATGATACATGCATCTTTGAAATCCTGGGGGATCGTCTCTTCTTTCCACATGAGTGAGTACAGCTGATGAAGCTTCTCAGTCAGCACAGTGCCTCCATCCTTGTAGACCTCTGCTGGTATGGAGTCTGAGCCAGGTGCTTTGCCACTGGATAGCAGACGGATTGCTTTCTGGGTCTCAAGAAGTGTTGGCGGATCGTCCAGTGCTTCGTTGATGGGGACTTGTGGGAGACGGTCTATGGCTTCATCATTTATGGAGGAAGGGCGATTTAAGACACTGTTGAAGTGCTCAGCCCATCGTTCGAGAATGTTCTCCTTCTCGGTGATCAAGGTATTCCCATCTGCACTGAGGAGGGGGGATGATCCTGAGGATGTGGGGCCGTAGACTTCTTTTAAGGCATCATAGAACCTCTTCATATCGTGCCTGTCAGCATATCCCTGGATCTCATCAGCTTTGTCACTCAGCCACTTATCCTGCATCTGGCGTAACTTTTGCTGAACAGTCCTGCGGATGGCATCATACGCATCCTTTTTTGATGTGGACTTTGGGTTGCTCAGGTGGGCTTGATGCAGACGGCGTTTCTCATCCAGAAGCTGCTTGATTTCATCACAGTTTTCATCAAACCAGTCTTTGTGCTTTCTGGTCATGGGTCCCAGGGTCTCTGAAGCTGTACTATAGATCAGCTCACGCAGGGTCCTCCAGTCAGACTCCACATTCTGGTTGTCCAGAGAGGCGGATTCCAGACGATCTTCCAGCAGCTCCACAAAGGACTGTTTGATGGTGATGCTTTTCAGCTTAGCGATGTTGAGCCGTTTTGGAGCCTTCTGGCCTTGGGGGCGTCTCTTGGGTTGGATTCGAATATTCAACTTTGAGACTACAAGACGATGGTCTGTCCAACACTCGGCGCCGCACATGGTCTTTGTTACACGTACATCTTGCCTATCCCTTTTCCTGACGATGACATAATCGATGAGATGCCAATGCTTTGAGCGAGGGTGCATCCATGACGTCCTGTTACGGGTGGGGAGGCAGAAAACTGTGTTGGTTATCAGCAGTTCGTGCTCTGCACAGGTCTGAAGCAAAAGCAATCCATTTGGGTTGCAGTGGCCCACACCGTGCTTTCCAATCACTCCATCCCAGGAGATGTAGTCAGAGCCAACTCTAGCATTGAAGTCCCCAAGAATGATGAGCTTGTCTGCTTTAGGGATGGCAGCAATGACAGAGTGAAGGTCCTCGTAGAACTTCGCCTTCACTTCATCCGGGTTGGTCATGGTTGGGGCGTAGGCACTGACAATGGTGAGGTGCTTCTGGCCAGATGCCAGTGGGAGTTTCATGGTCATAAGCCTATCGTTGACTCCCTTTGGGATTCCAGCTAGCTTGCTGACAAGTGCTGTTTTTACTGCAAAACCAACGCCAGCCTCACGTCGCTCTTCGCTTCCTCGTCCACTCCAGAAGAAGGTGTAACCAGATCCCCGTTCACAGAGCTCGCCTTCGCCTGCAAGCCGAGTCTCACTCAAGGCTGCGATGTCGATGTTGTATCTGGCGAGTTCGGATGCAACTAGTGCTGTTCTCCTTTGGGGTCTGTCCGCGTTATCTCTGTCCAGGAGAGTCCTTATGTTCCAAGCACCAATGGTGAGAGGAACGATCCTTGTTTTTTTCTTTTCTTTCTCTTTGTTTCGACCGCTGATGTAGGGTCCCCGCCAGCCGCGGTATGCTGGCCAGGGTGATATGGAGCAGGCAATTTTTAGGGCACCTTTTCTAGCCCCTTCCTCATGCCAGGGAGGTGAGCAGTGCATTCCTAAAGAGGGCTGCTCAGACGCTCAGACGGCTGCCGAGCTCCATCGCTGCTCCTGTCGACGAAGAACGACCCTATGGCCTGAGCCGCCTGCGTGCAGGTCTGCGGCTGCGACTGCCAGTGTACCCACACCTGTCGTTTCGTCGCTCGCCTGTCGCCACAGGACTTGGGGGTGATGAAATGAAGGATGAAAGGTCATTTTGGATGACTGATGACTTGCGCGATGAGTTTGTTTAAAGTGAAGAGGAGTTGCGCAACGTCAACCTCACTCTCTCGTCCGGGTCCACCAATTTCCAGTGGCAAGACTAAGTCGAGACGACTGGAGGATGAGCACGGATGCAGTGAATGACCAAGATATCCTTTCGGTGTCTCATCTTGCTCTCTGCACTCCACAGTGCGTTGCTGTAATCGCCTTCCTCTCCGTTGAACCGATAGGTTTCTTCTGCAGATTCTGCCGGATCCAGACTTCGCATACATGGGTAGACACACCCCGGAGGCCAACTGCGTGTGGCATGCACACAGCACAGTGGAGCTAGATGGCCGTCGGTGGCTCTCCCGAGCCGACGCCCTTTTATGGATCTCCATAAGGGTGTCTAGCCACCCGCCTCACCAGTCCCAGAAGGGAGCGGTGGAAGTGCCGGTTTAGTCGTCGGCAACCCGACCCTGAACAGGTTGTACTGGATTACAGGTTACCAGTAGCAGATCTAATGACCTGACCTGACGCTGTTTGCATACAGTACCCTTGAAAGCAAGCTCAAATCTTTCAGAAGAAACTCAACACATATGCACACACACACACACACACACACACAGAAAAACAAAAAAACAAACAAAAAAAACAGCAAACACACACACAAAAAAACCCCCAGCAAACACACACACACACACACACACACACACTGGGCCCAATCTTCTCCTGCCACCATTTTTTAACCTTCTGACCCATTCAAACTTGGGCGAACTGTGGAAAATCAGAGTAACATGCCTTTCCCAACGACACTGCACAAAGCAGAAACAGGGCCTCAGATACTGGGCACTGAACCAGTTTCAGTTTCAGTTTCAGTAGCTCAAGGAGGCGTCACTGCGTTCCAACAAATCCATAATTATACGCTACACCACATCTGCCAAGCAGATGCCTGACCAGCAGCGTAACCCAACGCGCTTAGTCAGGCCTTGAGAAAAAGAAAAAAGAAAAAAACAACAACTACTACTACTAATAATAATATGTATAAGGCGCAAAAACTTGATGAAGTCAACTATAAGCGTACAAAAAAAAGAAAGAAAAAAAAAAGAAAAGAAATAAATAAATAAACATATAAATAAATAAATAAATAATAAATAATAATAATATAATTTTTGAAATAAATAAATAAATAAAATAAATAAATAAATGAATAAATAATAATAATAATAATAACAATAAGATAAATAAATAAATAAAATAAATAAATAAAAGAGACAACACTGATGACACTGAATCAGAACCCATTCTGCCATGACACCCCCCTTCCCTTTAGAAGAAGACACACAGAAAAAAAAAAAAAAAAAATCAACACGCATCAGTTTGATACCTCCGCAATTGGCATTGGCCAACACCCCTCCCTTGAAGTCGTCATGGAACTCCAGGGCGAGGAAGAGCATGGAACTCATGGCGCCATCTATGTAGCACGCTGAGCCCAGCATCCCAGTGGCCCTCTGGTACGTCTGGAGGCGCTCCTCTGAACCTTTGGGGTACCTGTCACCACAGGGACAAACAACAGGACATCAATGAACAGTAAATGAGTAATCATTAATTCATTCATCCCACAGACAGAGAGAGTGTGTATGTGTGTGTGTGTGTGTGTGTGTCTCCAAGCATGCATGTGCAGCTCGAAATGACCATGTCAGGCGTTCATGGTGCGTGTACTTACCATAATATACCAAAGCAACACACACACACATAAAACTATTATCACGGGGCACGCCTGTATAACATACCCACATGAGAACAATTCCTCACGGCTCCCAAAACAATCCCAAAGGATTCCCCACATAATCCCCCCCCCCTCCCCACACAATCCCCAACACACTCCCCACACAACAAATCTCCCATACAATCCCCATGATCCCCCACATAATCCCCCCCAAAACACCAACAATCCCCTACACTACCCACACAATTCCAAAGATTCCCCACAATTCCCCCACACACACACACACTCAATCCCCCCATACTCTCCCACACAATCTCCCACAAAATCCCCATGATTCCCCAAACAATGCTCCACAAAATCCCAGCAATTCCCCAGCGCTCCCCCACATCATCCCCCTCACTACCCACACAATCCCAAAGATTCCCCACAATTCTCCACTCAATACCCACCACTACCCACATAATCCCCCCCACGCCCCCCCCCTCACACCCCGCTCAATCTCTCACGCTCCCCACGCAGTGCCCAAACAACCCATACAATTCCCTACACACAATCCCAACAATCCCCCACATGATGCCAACACCCCCTGACAACCCTATCCGGCCTCCCTCCGCCTCCTTACCGGTGAGCCTGATCCAGCAGACTCAGCACCATCTCCCTCTTGCCCGGACCGCCCAGCGTGGACGACCCCAGCACTTTCAGCACCTCCGCCTTGAGGTCAAGGCCGTTCATCACGGCGTGCAGCAGGCGGGCGTACACGTCCACGAAGGGCACCAGGGAGGTCACCGGGTGGGTCAGGCGGATGAAGTCCACCGCCGACTTGGCACACTGCGACTCGGTGCGGTGCGCCGCGCGAACGATCCAAGGGATGGCGGGCACCAGCGCTCCGATGACGGACAGCTGCGAGTCCGGCCTCCCGGATGTCTTGTCTCGGCTCCTGATTGGGGGGCAGAGACAGAACAGAACAGAAAGGAAATTTTCTATCAAAAATTACGTTGAAATAACATACTTACCGTGACCCAACTAGTGCTGACTCCGGCAGAGGTCTGACATTCCTGTCCTGTGCAAACTACTATCCGCCTATGTGGAGAAAACAAAACTACGGCCGATGACCTCCCGGAAGTAGGTAACCTCCCCTTTGTCCCGCTGGCTAGCGCCCTCTTTTTCCAGCAGCCATCTCAACACTTGTTCCTGTGCACTTTATACGGCTAAGTTTTTTTCGCATTTTTTATTTGTCTATCGATTCTTTGGCGTTTCTGTTTTGTGTCCAATTATGTCTTCAAACAGGTCGCAAAATGATGTGGCTCGATTGGGAGATCGGGCTAAAATTACGGCACGATCGCAATCGATTCACTATCACTCTGGGCCCTCTACCTCTGCCTCTCTCAACAACACCAACCCCACGCCACCTCCACTTCCTCCGCTACCTCCGGTCGACTCCAGACCACCACTACCCCCTACGCCTAGAGGTTTGTTACCAGAATTTTATTCAGTGCGGCCAAAGCCCCATTTGAAGGGGTGTGAACAGGAGTCACATTTTGACAAGCATACTATGGATGACACAATATCCCACACAAAAACAAACAAACAAACAAACAACAACAGCAAACAAGACACATCAGTATCTACTGAGCCACATGTCTAGCTAATTAGGAAAAGAATGTTTGAATATTCAAATATGTATTCACAGGCCTATTATATTCAAAATCTGTCAACTGGAAATATAGAGTTATGACAATACAACCCCTCTTCGATCAAATGCTTTATAAAGATATGAAGCTACATTTCCTCAGTGCTTTGTGAGACAAATAAAACCACATTAGTAAAGAAATGTTCATTTCAAATGCCACGAATAAATCAAAAATGAAAAAGGTGGATTTCAATAGTGCTTTGAGTTGAAACAGATCAATCCTTAGGTCAGGAGTGAGAGACAGAGAAAATGAAAAGATGGAATTTGATAGTGCCAAGGTTCAATCAGTTTAATCCTTAGGTAATGAGAGACAGAGATATATATGAGAGACAGAAATGAGAGAGAGAGAGAGAGAGAGAAGAAGAAGAAGAAGAAGAGAGAGAGAGAGAGAGAGAGAGAGAGAGAATGAGAAAGCAAGAAAAGAAAGGAATGAGAGAAAGAGAGAGAGAGGGAGACAGGGAGACAGGGAGAGAAGAAACAGAGAGAGAGTGTGAGAGAAAGAGAGAAATAAGAGAGAGAAAAGACGAGGCCAAGAGAGAACGAATCCAGAGAGAGAGAGAGAGAGGGGAGAGAGAGGAGAGAGAAAGAGAGAGATTCAGATTCAGATGGTTTATTCATTTCAGGCCTAGGCCCCTCATGAAGGGGAAAGTGAACAGACAATAAGAGAAAGAGAGAGAGAGAAGGAGAAAGAGAGAAACAGAGACAGAGACAGAGACACACAGAGAGAGAGAGAGAGAGAGAGAGAGAGGAAACAAAACAAATTTTTATTTAACGAGGTTAGTGGAGTAAGCATCGCTGCTTTTTTTACATCCAGCCCTCAGAGAGAGAGAGAGAGAGAGAGAGACAGAGACAGAGAGACAGAGACAGAGAACATTTTATTTAGATAGGCCCCTGGGTATTACACAATCACTATAATACCAGAGTAAATTATTATAAACAATAAAACACATGGAAACAAAAATGGTACAAATAAAACCCATAAATACACCCTAAGCTGCAATGATATTCGGAAGCCTCAGTGCTTTGTGAGACAAATAAAACCACATTAGTAAAGAAATGTTCATTTCAAATGCCACGAATAAATCAAAAATGAAAAAGGTGGATTTCAATAGTGCTTTGAGTTGAAACAGATCAATCTTTAGGTCAGGAGTGAGAGACAGAGAATATGAAAAGATGGATTTCGATAGTGCCTAGGTTCAATCAGTTTAATCCTTAGGTAATGAGAGACAGAGATATATATGAGAGACAGAAATGAGAGAGAGAGAAGAAGAGAGAGAGAGAGAGAATGAGAAAGCAAGAAAAGAAAGGAATGAGAGAAAGAGAGAGAGAGGGAGACAGGGAGAGAAGAAACACAGAGAGAGTGTGAGAGAAAGAGAGAAATAAGAGAGAGAAAAGACGAGGCCAAGAGAGAAAGAATCGAGAGAGAGAGAGAGAGAACTCAGAACTCAAAACGTTTTTATTCAAGGATTAAGATTTTAGGCATTGCCTATTCTTCCAATCTGTCCTTGCTAATCTACATCTAGTACAAATAGCACACACATAAATGAAAGGAAAAGGTTTTCATGCAGAATTGTATACATAATGAAGAACCCCCCCCCTCCCCCCGCCCGCCCCCCCCACACACACCCACATCCGTGCACACACATGCATACACACACTGACGCTCGCGTGCGGGCGCACACACATACATACACACACACGCACACACACACACTGACAGCACCCCTTCACTCCCCCCCCCACACACACACACACTAAGATTGACAGATGGATAGGACAGTGATTCACACACACACACAGAGAGAGAGAGAGAGAGAGAGAGAGAGAGAGAGAGAGAGAGAGAGATGTCATCAATATAGAAGTTCCAGAAACATCCGGGTGTTTAAAAGGTACAGTATTGTTACTGTCTCTGAAATCTATGTTGGCAAGTGCAGCATACTACAGTGACTACCACCATCACCAATATTACTTGAACACTTGTCACGATTATGATAGAACGAAATGAATAGATCATGCATGCATAAGAAATAGAACGAGAGAAAAAAAAAAAAGAAAAAAAAAAAAAGAAAAAAAAAAAAGAGCAAAACAAAACACGATGAAATGAGAAAGCAAGGAAAGAACAACAACAACAGCAACAATGACTGATACAATAAATAAGACATAACTGACCCCTTTGTTACTGCCTACAGTAATTCAAAGATCAGAGTTATTTACTGTTGGAAGGGGTGAAGATGTTTATGCAGACTTGATTTGAACATAGGAAGAGATCTGCCCGTTTGTATGTGCAAAGGAAGGGAGTTCCACAGTGATGCACCCGAAAATGCAAAACTAGTTTTGAACAAATCAATTCGGGTACGTGGCAAAATGTATTTGTTAGAGCCGTATCGGCATGAGGCTCGTGTGAGCAGGTGTTGGAGATATTGCGGTGCTAAGTTATTGTGTGTTTTGTACATGAGTAATGCTTTGTTGAATTCTAGCTGGTTTTGAAGTGGAAGGATATTTAATCTGGCTTGCTTTTCTAACGTTGACAGTGAGTGATCTGGTAGAATTAATCTGGCTGCTCTCTTGTGGAGAGAATTTAGTTTCTTAAGATGAACATCTGCAGCACAGCTCCAGACAACAGATGCATAGTTGACGTGAGAAAGACAGTGAGCGTGGAAGAACATTTTGCGAGCTTCACTGTTTATGTAAGGTCTGAGCTGATTGAGTAAGAACAGACTGCGTGCCAACCTTTTACAGACAGAATCAATGTGAGCTTGCCATTTCAGTTCTTCATCAATTATGACTCCCAAGACGCGGTGCTCGCGAACTTGATCTATGGAGGTATCATCGACATTCAGGGTGAGAACAAGGGGATTTTCTTGGTGCTTTTGTCTTGACGTGATAATCATACTCTTTGTTTTTTGGGGATGAAGTGTCATACAGTTAGATTTGCACCATTTAGAAACATCATTTAAGCCCGTTTGAAGAGAATTCTGAACTGAGGCAACGTTGGCAGCACTGGAATGAAGGGAAGTGTCATCTGCAAAAAGGGCACACGAGATTCTGGAGTCTGATAAAGACAAAGGAAGATCATTGATAAATATGCAGAATAGAAGTGGCCCTAAAACTGATCCTTGAGGAACTCCACTTTTTATTGCTCCCGTAGAAGAGAATCTACCATTGGTGAACACATGTTGTGTTCTGTCGGTAAGGAATGATTCGAAAAAGGACAGCGTAGTGGGGTCTCTGAGATACAATGACAGTTTTGTGAGTAATATTTCGTGGTCAACGAGATCAAAAGCTTTCTGTAAGTCAAGAAAAACAGCGCCTATGATTTCACTGCGGTTGATGCCAGACAACCATGAATCACACAGATGGACTAACGCTGTTTGACATGAGTGACGATGTCGGAAACCTGACTGCAAAGGATGGAAAAGTTTATGTTTTTCCAGATATTGCATAAGATGTTTATGAACATGTCTTTCGAGTGGTTTCGACAATACTGACAGAAGCGAAATAGGTCTAAAGTTGTTCAGATCAGACGTGTCTTTTGACTTCGGTAATGGAATAACTTTCGCTGACTTAAGAGCAGGGGGAATCATACCCTGTTCGATGCACAAGTTGTATATGAATGTAAGGGGGACAACGATGTAAGGGAGAGCGAGTTTTAATAGAGAAGCATTAATACCATCAGGTCCTATTGATTTTTTGTTTCTTAGACTGGAAATGAGAGCACCAACTTCATGGACTGCAAGAGGAGGTATCTTGAAGGAATCTTCTCGTTCTATTCTGCTGTTACAGAACATTAAAAGAGAGGATGGCACATTATAATTTTCCGCGGACAGTGTTTCGTTAGATTTTGTTGACTCAGCTATGTTTAGGAAATGATTGTTGAATTCATCAGGCGACCATGTGTAGTGTTTTTGAATTTTAACACGAGACTTGTTAGTAATTTCATTAATTGCTTGCCACAGGGAGGAAGTATCTCTGTTGGTTGTTAACAATTTGTTGAAGTGTGCTTGTTTTGAAGCACGAATGAGATCTGTTACTTTGTTTCTTTGTTTTTTGTAGTCTGCTTTCTTTTTTTCTTTTTCGTGTTGTTTTTGTCTTTTAATAGACTCTGGTAAATGTTCTAAATTTTCTTTCTCTTTTTTCTTTGTTTCGCGTTTAAGGCTATCGCGTTTATCCATTGCTTCTGAGATTTCGGGTGTGAGCCAGCCGGGAAGATGGGGACATTTAACTCTTTTCCTCCGAAATGGCGCATGCTTATCTATTATAGAGAGCAGTATGTCATAAAAAGTATCTAGAGCTTCGGTTGGGTCAGAGGACTTCAAGACATTATCGAACGGTGCTAAGCTGAGATCGTGGAAAAAAACAATTTTGTCGAAGTTCTTGAAAGATCTATAGTACATAGTTGTATGACCTTTGCTTGGTGATTTGGGGGGTTTATATAGCAAAGTGCAAACGATAACAGAATGGTCACTGATGCTCTTGTCTAACACGTTCATATCGGTTATCGAGTGTTCGTTATTAGTGTATATGTGATCCAACAGGGTAGAGGAAGTGGACGTAACTCTAGTAGGATTTTTTATCAATTGGTGTAAGCCAAAAAGTGTGATGGTTGACTGCCAGGCTGGTTGGGGTTTTAATAGGTCATAGTTAAAGTCACCAAGCAGTAAGGTGTTGCGGTTACAAGCGTTAACTTGATCCATCATATGCACAAAGTCATCAAGCCAGGTATATGGCGATGAAGGGTTTCTGTATAGGTATCCAAGAAGAACGGGGGGTGACATACAATATTTCATTTCAATCCAGATGCACTCAACCATTGTGTTCTCTAAATCAGTTCTCCTTTTGACATATTGGGATATACTATTGTGTATATAGATTGCAAGTCCAGTTTCACCATGGCTGACTGCATCCCGACGGATTATGTCATAGTTGGGGATCGACAGCATTTCGTTTGTTATTCGGGAGTCAAGACGCGTTTCACTGAGTCCAAGCACGTGGATGATAGGGGGTCCATTCAAAAGTAAACATATATCGGGTATTTTGTTATACAAATGGTAGACATTTAAGTGAGCAATTCTTGTCCCGTTGGCTTGGCCAAACCGCACGGTATTTCCATGTAAGTCTGACATCTTTTCAGTGGATGGTTATGATCAATATTATTATAAAAAAAGATAAAAAAAATAAATAATAAAAAACTAAAATAAAATAAAAAAAGATTTTTTTTTTTAACTCAAAAAAGTAGCTGACAGCTCCAATACAGCTACTGGAACAACCAAATAAAATGTCAAAATACAACACGATGTACACACTCAACTCAAACAGGAAAACCCACACCCACAATAATAATGTAAAAGTAGGAAAGGAGTGTCACTGTGATTTTAGAGTTCACAATCGTTCCGCACACTTTGCAGCTTGTTATTGTTCAGTAGCACCGTAGGGAGGTAACTATACGAAATAATCCATGAAAAGAAAACAATAAAATAAGAATATGATAAAAGAATAATAATAATAATAAGGAGGAAATAATAACACAAAGGTAAAAGGTCACGATGAGTCAAGTTCAAAGAATATTTTACACAGTTTGTGCAATAGCAGCACTCTGAGGAGGTTCACCAGAGTTCAGGTTATTCTTTAAGGTTCAGGTTGTTCTTTAACAGAGTTGTTCCGACTGCCAACATCAGGGTTCAGTTTTTTACTTCACTTGTTTCAACACACACACACACACACACACTCACACTGTGTCGAAGTTCTTGAAAGAACACACACACACACACACACACACACACACACACACACACACACACATGAATATATATGTTGAAAAGTTTCAAAAGTTATAACCAAATGGGGGGAAGAAAGCAGGTGGCGGCCAGTTGTACCACAGATGTGGTGGTGGTGTGTGGACGGGGAAGGCAGGGTGGTGCACAGGGGGAGGAAGGTGTGGTGTTGCCATGGGTCTGTACAGAGCACCGTATGACCACGGTGCCCTGCGTTCAGCACTGTGTGCACTGTTGGCGTGACTGAAGGACGGCGGCGGGCAGGAGAAGTGATGCTGGGGTCGGGTCACGGTCTCGCTTCGCTGCGTCTGTGCTGACTGGCTGGCTGACCAAGTGGAGGGGGAAGAGTGGGGAGGGCGCTCCGTTGCGCGCGTGAAGGAAGTAGTGGACTTGCCGTGGTCTGAAGTACTGACGTGAATGGTGGTGGGGGGTGGTTTGGAAGGAGGATGGTGGGACGGGCTAGAACCACGGGGTTTGGATTGGGGAAGGAGTGACCGCTGATGAGAGGGCAAAACTGGGAAGTCTGCCTGGTTTAAGGGAGGGGGGAGGAGGGGGGTCTTTCGACCATTCCTGTTGGTACGTCCGACACGCCAGGCTGGTGCTTGGGTGGGCGGGGCAGCAGGAATAAGAGGGTGTGGTGGGGCGTGGAGGGGAGGGGGTGTGGACAAAAGGGGAGATCGCTTTTTAGGGAAAATATTTTCTGTGATGCATGCGATACCCTTTTTACTGGGCTGAGTTGCACTCGCATACAAGGCCAGTCTTGGTGCCCCACTTTGTGTGGTGAAGGTGTTGAGATGGTCGGTGAACAGAACCTTCATGACACTGCAGACCTCTTTCAGTTTGTTGTTGCTGGGATGGATGACAGCATTGAGGGGGTGTCGTCCTCTAGCAGGAATGATAGAGGAGGCCTGTAACTGTGCCTTTGGAAAGGCACGTCGACACTGGGCGATGAGATTCTCCCACTGCTGTGTTGTGACACCTGTGGCCTCTGTTGTTGGTTGGTGCTCACGGCAGTCATTGATTCCCACGTGAACTATCGCTTTCTTCACGGTATGGGATGGGGTCTGCCGAAGAAGCCACTCCGTGAGGCCGGAGACAGTCAGATCGGTGGAACAAACTGTCTGGTGTTTAGCAGGGGGGGAGGTGTAGTGTGCAGGGTTGACGTGCCTGATTGTAGAGTCTCCGAGGAGTACAACAGTCGTTTCCTTGGCAACAGCTTGGAGAGGGGTGTTGGGGAGAGGTGAGGTGACTGGAGCATTGAGGGATGACGTTTCATTTTGACTGGACGAGGGGGGCGTGTCAGGTGTAGGTGTGCAGGTGGGCTGTGAGGGGAGGGGTTCAATACACTGGGGTGGACGTTCTTTCGAGGATTTGGGGTGTTGGCTTCTGGACTTGTTGGGGTTGGGTGGTTTGGTTGTGGAGGGAGCAGGCAGGTTGCGGAGCTGTGTCTGAAGGGCATCCAGCTCGGTCTTGAAGGACTGCCTTGCTTGTTGTAAGGCAGACCTCAGGGAAGAAATTTCAGCCTCTAAGGATTGTTGTTTTCTTTCAAAATGCTCTGTCACTTTGATGAATTCATCCCTGGGGATAAAATCATCATGACAGCAGCTGCATGTTGTGGGAATGTTGGCAGTGCTGTTGTTGCTGTTGTCGTCTTCTGAGGTCTGCTCCTCCTCACTCACGTTGTTGAACGATTGGTCTGCATGATCAGGGAGGGGGGAGGGGCTGGTAATTTGTGTCATGTCGCTGTCTCTGTCGTGTTCTGTAGCTGTGTTGTCATTGCTCTTGTCGTTTTCTGCAGTGTTATTGACACTTACACTAGGTGAAGGCTGTGTGTTGGTGTGGTTAGGGAGGGAGGAGAGACTGCATGGTTGTTCTGTCATAACGCTGTCATTGCTAGAGTTGTCTGTTGCCGTTGTCGATGTGTTTGTGACTTCGTGGTTGGTGTCCGTAGAGTCTGTCTTTTCTGTGGTCAGGCCGTCTCTGTTGAAGTCTACTACTGCAATGATGTGATTAGTACGTGGTTGTTCGGTAGAGCTGTGCCGGTCTGAAGGAATGGGGAGCTGTGAAGTGTCTGGGGTGAGTAACGTGGAGAGTGGCATCAGGCCGACATCTGGGAGACCGCTGCCGGGAAGCGAGTTATCCGCTGAGAGACAGGGGGCAGGAGTATGGCAATCAGACAGGGTGGAGGGAAGAGATACAGGGAGCAGTGTGGTGTCTTGGTCAGCTGTAAGCGGTGTCTGTGGTTCCCGCTGAGTCGGCATCAGTGTGGTGCTGTGTGTCAGAGGCCGGCGGTGTGTACTGGGCGTGTTTTCCGCTAACACATGGACTATGCTTCGCAGTCTGTGAAACTCTTGGTCGACCCAGTCACTACACGCGCGGCCCTGTACTAAGATTTTGTTAGTTGTATAGTATAGGTGCATCTTGAGCACCTTTTTTAGTGGTTTGTCGCTGAAACAAATCTCCAATGAAGATTGGAACAGGTCTGGTGGAAGGGCACAGCAGTCGGCTCGTATGGGTTTGCCATACTTTTGTCGACTGGTGGCGATGTCAGTCCACTTACTTGATATGTGTTTGGGTGTATAGTCCCCTACATAGCGTTGTATGATCGCATATCGCCAATGGGGCATATGCTCTGATACAGTGTCAAATGTTTTCTGTATGGGGTCCATTGTGTCTATGATGCGTTCAAGGAATTGATCCTCGAACGCTGACCCAGTCTTTTGCATGGATCGCGTCACTCGACCCATGCTGGCTACAGAACCCTGCTGTAGCAGTCTGTTGAACAAATTAGGTCATGTCGGCTGGGGGCTTCACACAAGCACGCACATCACCACCACATATAATCCAAGCACATCAGATGGAAGGAGAGAGAGAGGAGAAAGAGAGAAAGAGACAGATTCAGATTCAGATGGTTTATTCATTTCAGGCCTAGGCCCCCTCATGAAGGGGAAAGTGAACAGACAACAAGAGAAAGAGAGAGAGAGAGAAGGAGAAAGAGAGGAACAGAGAGAGATGCTTTGACGTTTTAACGCCATTGGCCATGAGGTCCTTACGACACGGGTGAATGCGCCAACATACTTCCATTGTATAACAAACCGTTATGATAAACCAATGAACTGGTAAAAGCCAATAATGAAACAAAACAAAAACAAAGTTTGAAGAGACAGAAGAGAGAAAGAGAGAGAGAGAGGGGGGGGGAAGAGAATGAGAGAGAGAAAGAAAGAGAGAGAAGAGGGAGAGGAAGAAGAGAGAAAGAGAAAGAAAGAGAGAGAAGAGATGGAGAGAAAGAGACAGAAAAAAAGAGAGAAAGAAAAAGAGAGAAAGAGAGAGAGAAAGAGACAGACAAAAGAGAGAAAATAATAATAATGATGATATTTATATAGCGCTGAATCTTGTGCAGAGACAAATCTAAGCGCTTTCACACCAGTCATTCACACGCATGCATAACTCTAAAACTGAAAGAAACTGAAGACAAGGAAGAGGTAGGGGAGGGGAGGCTATCTTGTGAAGAAGAGGTGGGTTTCAAGGCCAGACTTGAAAGAGCTGAGTGCGGAGACCTGACGAAGCTAGAGAGGTAGTTCATTCCAAGTACAAGGTCCAGAGACAGAGAAAGAACGGCGTCCAACAGAAAGAGAAGACACAGAGACAAGAGACAGACAGACCAACCTCTTCTCAGCAAACTCGATGAGGTCGAGGGCAGCGGTCGGTCGAGGGCTCTCCTGGACCCAGTCCTTGAAGAAGGACCTGTGGAAGGACTCGGCGTACGTGTCGTTGTGGGTGCCCGGGGTGGTCATGAACCTCACGTAGTCTTCCAGCACTGCCGCCTGCACATCCCGCTCGTTGGGTGCCGTCAGCTCGGGATCCACCCGGTTCATCGTCTTCAGCATCTCCATGGCCGTGACGGCGTTCAGGGTGTTGTCCCCTGCACTCATGCCTGCGAAACGAAATTCCATACGTTTTTTTTTGTTGTTGCTTGTTTGTTGGTGTTTTTTTTTTTTTGTTGTTTTTTTTGTTTTTTTCCAGACTAGACTCATTCCTGCAAAACAAAATTCCATACTTTTTTTTCCCAGATCAGATTTGTTCTTGCAAAATAATGTACCAAATCTTTTCCTGGTCAGACTTTTTCCTGCAAAAACATCAATTTTTTTTCTTTTTTTCTATTTTATATATATATATATATATATATATACATTTTTTTTTTTTTTTTTTTTTTTTTTTTTTTAACGCATTAACTCTTTCACCACCATAGACGACTTGAGCTGATTGGAGAGTGCACCACCACTGGCAACTTTTGTCAACATCAGAAGTCATGTTGATAAGACCATTTTTCACAGCGTAACATCGCTCAACAGCTGCAAGCCAGTTTCCCCACCAACAGAACAATGACTGACCTTTGCTCCCTGACCCAGTTTGAAGTGAACAAGTCTGTTGTGTTGTTTTGACATGAACCGAAGCCTGTGACACTGAGCGCATCGTTTCTAAAATATTTGGTGCTGGGGAGTGTTTTCCACACAGAAACTTGGGGGTGAAAGGGTTAAGATCTTTGTTGAGTAGTACTGGTCAATCGTTTTTATTTCAACTCCCAAGACTTTTCCAGATTTCTATAACTGTCCACATCATCAGATTCCGAAGAGGCTGGGTCACCCTGAACGGAGGCTACCAGGCACACCAGGATCCCATCAGCACACTGGAGAGGAGACACCAGACTACCATCTACCGCCTTTACACAGGGCACTGCGGCCTCCGAGCACACCTAAAGAGGATTGGAGTGGCAGCCACATCCGTATGTGATTGCGGCCAGGCTGACCAGACCCCATCCCATATTCTCCAAGACTGCCCCCTGTATGAGAAGATGCGGCAGCAGTCCTGGCCTGGGGGTGCTGACCTCAACACCAAGCTCTGGGGGACAGTAGCCGATCTTCGCCGGACGTCCGAGTTCGTGGCATCCCTCGGACTTCGACCCTGACTGTAGCTGTCGAATGCAAAAGAAAGAAAGAAAGAAAGTCCACATCATGAGAAAACATGTGTCTCCACTCTGGAAGGGGGACACTCACTCAGTCTGGCTCAGAAAAAAAAGAAGCAATTATTGTCAGTATGAGGCTTTGTGGCAGGTGGTGTCCAGAGTACCTTGAATCAGGACAAGCACTACTGAACACCAGTGAAATGACTCAGCATCAGTGCAGGGTCTCTTCTGGTGTGTGACCTCCTTGACCTGAAGTTAAGGGTTCCTTGTGGACTGCCAACACTGAGACTGCAGCAGACGAATCAGGGTGTGGCTATGTATGTATGGGGTGACTTGCTTGAGCTGTGTGCAAGTACTGTCACTGAAACAGTGCAGAACTGATGATAGGACATCAAAAAGAAAAAGAAAAAAAAAGAAGAAAACATGACACTGTTTGATTAGCAATGATTACAGCTGGGATGGGTGTTCGGTGCTGGCACTTTAGTTGGCCCAATGAAAGTTCATGAACCCAGGAAGTAGGGCATGGATATAAATAAACGCGGCTGACAAACAGGCCGTGCCAGTGGCACTCGCTATAAGCTTGTTTAGCGGTAAATCTGCTACATTTCTTTCGCGCATTATCTTCCCAGATGGATCAGAAATAACGACAAAAGAAGTGGGTTTCTACAAAGAACGTAAAATACACTTTCCATTGACTCCAAACACAATATGTTTTCTTACATTGCCATTGTTGCGGCAACGGTTGAAACATACATGAAGAAAGAGAAGAGAAGGTCAAGCAGAAACATGATCGCAAAAACCGTAAAATTTAAATCCCTCTCTAAGAAAACATGCGCTTATTACAATGAAATCATAATAATCACCAGAACATTTAGCATGCCTGCATGCAGATCAGCTCACCTTTGAAGTTGCAGATTTTTTCTTGTCAGCGCAACAAGTGTTTAAATGAACACACTGTAGCATGGTGAGTGCCAGCAGCAGGGGGATGGAGAGCGGGGTGAGTGTAATCCCTGCAGGAAATGTGTGGATGCTGTGGAAGCGTGGGAAAAGTGGGGCGGGGGCTGCGGGGCCGAGTGAAACAAAGAAGGCAGTGTCCCGGTTTGGCGCGCAGGGCCAGAAATACCGCGGTGAATGCGCCGGCCAGTGCAGAGTGCGGTGGGAAAGTCTGGCATTAAAAAAATTTTGACCCCAGACGCTAGACGCTGCTCGGAAACTAAAGAGGTGGATTCTGTGCTCGGCTGAGCACCCGTGCTGGCTCTGCCCTGACATGCATCAAGTTTTACCTATGGTGAAGTTCTCTATAAGTTTCAACACAAGACAGCAACTTTCAAACAGGAGTTGCGTGACACTAGACAAGCTGAGTCGCTGAATGAAAGTTGTAAAATACATACAAGTCTTTTTCTTACTTTCAGTACTTCTATCTGGTCCAGGCAGCAGTTATATTCAGTCCAACCATTTGCCAGAAAAATCACTATCCACAAGCATACAGAGAGATACATGCACACAAAATACAGATCTCTCCTGATCAAAATTGTTTCATGCTCCTATAATCAGTTCCTTAAAACAAGAGAGAGAGAGAGAGAGAGAGAGAGAGAGAGAGAGAGAGAAAGAGAGAGAAAGACAGAGATGATAGAGAAAGAAAGAGTGAGAGAGAAAAAAGAATGAAAGAAAGAAAAAACAAAAAAGGAAAGAAGGAAAAAAAAGAAATACCCTATGAATAACACTGATCTTCTTCTTCTCCTTCTTCTTCCCCCTCAACGCTGTGAAAAGTCGCTGGCTTGCTGCACACAACTGTTCACCAGAGTCCTCCAGGTCTGTCGGTTGTGTGTCAAAGACCTGGGTCTCTGCAAATGGTGTCTGCTTCTTCTTCTTCTTCTTCTGCGTTCGTGGGCTGCAACTCCCATGTTCACTCGTATATACACGAGTGGGCTTTTACGTGTATGACCGTTTTTACCCCGCCATGTAGGCAGCCATACTCCGCTTTCGGGGGGTGTGCATGCTGGGTATGTTCTTGTTTCCATAACCCACCGAACGCTGACATGGATTACAGGATCTTTAACGTGCGTATTTGATCTTCTGCTTGCGTATACACACGAAGGGGGTTCAGGCACTGGCAGGTCTGCACATATGGTGACCTGGGAGATCGTAAAAATCTCCACCCTTTACCCACCAGGTGCCCGTCACCGTGATTCGAACCCGGGACCCTCAGATTGAGGGTCTAATGCTTTAACCATTTGGCTATTGTGCCCGTCGGTGTCTGCAAATATCGCTATAAGTCAAAAAAAAAAAAAAAACCCACAAGACTTAGCATGCTACCTTGATGGTAGTGCGTAGATCTTTGTTCCCAGAACTTGACCTTGTCATGGAGAATGATGTTTCCGATCAATGGCACCGAGCTCCCTGTCCCTCTGCCACTGCCATCTGGGGAAAAAAAAAAAAAAAAAAAAAAAATTTTAACTCTTTCACCACCACAGACAACTTTTGTTGACAAGTCAGTGCATCGCCATAAAAGGAAATTTTCTATCTAAAATTACGTTTAAATAACATACTTACCTTGACCCAACTAGTGCAGACTCCGGCAGGGGTCTGACATTCCTGTCCTGTGCAAACTACTATCCGCCTATGCGGAGAAAACGAGAGTACTACGGCCGATAACCTCCCGGAAGTAGGTAACCTCCCCTTTGTCCCACTGGCTAGCGCCCTCTTTTTCCAGCAGCCATCATGACTCCTGTTCCTGTGCTCTTCACACGGCTAAGTTTTTTTTCTCGTATTTTCTGCCTGTCTGTCGATTCTCTGGCGTTCTTGTTTGTTGTCAAATTATGTCTCCAACCAGGTCACATAATTATGTAGCTCGATTGGGGAATCGCGCTAAAATTAAGGCGCGATTAACTCTTTCACCACCACAGACAACTTTTGCTGACAAGTCAGTGCATCGCCATAAACAATTTTTTGTCAACATCGAGCGGTCATGTTGATCAGACCAGTTCTCACATTGTGACAAAGCTCAACAGCTGCAACCAGGTTGCTGCCAATAGAACAATGACTAACCTTTGCCCCCTGACCCAGGTTTGCAGTGAACAAGTCCGTTGTGTTGTTTTGACATGAACCGAAGCCTGTGACTGAGAGCATCGTTTCCAAAATATACGGCGCTGGGGAGCGTTTTTCAGACTTCTTCTTCTTCTTCTGCGTTCATGGGCTTCAACTCCCACGTTCACTCGTATATAATTGCAATGTTTTTAAAAGTGAATATGTGAAATGCTTTTATTTGAGAACATATGTTTATTACTCTGCGGGTGTGTGCTGATTATCTGGTTGTGGTTTTCCACAATTCATCTTTATTCTTGTTTAATCTGTCTATTATAATCAATGTGCAGTATAGTAGGCTATGTTTATAATTATATTCAAATGATGTTTCTTAATTCTTTCTGTTTTTACATTAAGAATACTAGTTATTACCTGCATTGTGTGGATGTAGGTATGAAACGATGTATGTGATATTTTTTACATTTGTATCTTCGTAATGTTTGTAGGGGCTGTTGTTGGCTTTTACAGTTATGGTCCCCATGTTGTTTACTTGTCTATGTTGTGATAATGCACCTGACCAAATTTCTCCAGTTGGAGATAATAAAGTTATTCTTATCTTATCTTATCTTATCTTATACGTGAGTGGGCTTTTTACGTGTATGACCGTTTTTACCCCGCCATGTAGGCAGCCATACTCCGCTTTCGGGGGTGTGCATGCTGGGTATGTCCTTGTTTCCATAACCCACTGAACGCTGACATGGATTACAGGATCTTTAACGTGCGTATTTGATCTTCTGCTTGCGTATACACACGAAGGGGGTTCAGGCACTGGCAGGTCTGCACATATGTTGACCTGGGAGATCGTAAAAATCTCCACCCTTTACCCACCAGGCGCCGTCACCGTGATTCGAACCCGGGACCCTCAGATCGAAAGTCCAACGCTTTAACCATTTGGCTATGGCGCCCGTCATTTTTCAGACTGAAACTTGGTGGTGAAAGGGTTAATGCAGAACAAAACATTTTTAGTTGCTTAAATGAACATCCCAGGAACCATTAATGACAGCAATACAAAGGGTTTTCCTAAATATAAGGACAATTACAAAAAAAACCCAGTCCGATAAGCTGACGTTTTGAAATGTGTGCAACAACAACAAAATACATATGATATGATGTGATGTGATATGATATAATACAAATACAATGAATAAACAAACAAATAAATAAATACATTTCTTCAAACAGAGAAAAAGAAAGAAAGAAAAAAACAAACAAACAAAAAAACACCACCTCCAAATCACCACCCCAATCCTGTCTCCATCATAAAGAAGGCAAAACATCAACACACAGCTATTGTTTCACAACACATAGCTTTTAGCACACCAATCATAACACACCCCAGTCACACACACACACACACACACCATTGCCTGCTCTCTCTCTCTCTCTCGTGCATGCCAGTAGCCTTATTTGCACTACAAAGCTTGTACACCTAAGTCACACACACACACACACACCATTGCCTGCTCTCTCTCTCTCTCTCTCTCTCTCATGCAAACCAAACCAGCAACCACCCATGTCCTTACCAACGGCAGAAAGGTTAAGGATGGATGATGGATGCTTTTTATTGGGGGCGGTGTAGCCAGTGAGCCATTGTCCGTAGGCCTTTTTGATGTCAGGGGGGTTGTAGTACCAGTGCACCGGCATCGCCACGGCGTCAGCCACCAGCATGCCATACACCGTCTCCTCCTTCACTCGCTTCAGCTGGTCCGGAATCTCTGGTTTCTGCATGATGGCTGCTGCTTCTTCTCTGAAAGAGATGCTGTTTTCTGGACTCAAGACTGGTTTTTTTTTTTGTCTGTATACTGGTATGGAAATTCAGTGTGTGTGTTAGTCGTTGCTGCTATGTGTGTGTGTGTGTGTGTGTGCGCGCATGTTTTGGTCTACTGAACCTGTCAGTATTCATTTACATAATGTGTGTACATACTCGCACACAAAACCTCACCAGTATTCATGAGTTCAATCTTACACTGTGCGTGTGTGTTGGGGGATTGGGGTGAGGCGCAAGCATTTCTAACCAAACCAGTATTCTGTTGCACAATCTGTGTGTGTGTGTGTGTGTGTGTGTGTGTGTGTGTGTGTGTGTGTGTGTGTGTGTGTGTGTGTGTGTGTGTGTGTGCGCGTGTGTGCGCAGATGTATACATGCATGTAGATGCATTCATGTATGTGTGTGTGTGTGTGTGTGTGTGTGTGTGTGTGTGAAAAGATATGCGTAATTGATGGAAATTTAAAATAAATATGAATGGTGATAATTTTGTTTGATCATTTAAAAAAAAAAATTTTTTTTTTTTTTTTTACACAGGCAAAAAAAAAAAAAAAAAAAAAAAAGAATGTGGTCCTCAACTTTTTCCCGGACAGTATACATACACACAACACTGCTGTTTCCCAAGAACAAGACTCACCCAGATTTGGCTTCCTCCCCCTCACTGTCTGACTCGGAGTCGCTGTGGTGTCTGTGACTGACCAAAAGGGGCGTGTCCACTTTTCGGACTCCACCCACCACCAACAGGGAAAACAAGGAGGTCACAGTCGTCACAGAAAAACAGCGACTCAAAGCCACAGTCTGGAGGAAAAAAAACAACCAAAACAACGTGTATGCATACATGAAGGGCGCAATAGCCGAAGGGTTTAAGCGTTGGACTTTCAATCTGAGGGTTCCGGGTTCGAATCTCGGTGATGGTGCCTGGTAAGGTAAAGGCTGGAGATTTTTCCGATCTCCCAGGTCAACATATGTGCAGACCTGCCAGTGCCTGAACCCCCTTCATGTGTATAAGCAAGCAGAAGATCAAATACACATGTTAAAGATCCTGTCATCCATGTTAGAGTTCGGTGGGTTATGGAAACAAGAACATACCCAGCCTGCACACCCCTGAAAGCGGAGTATGGCTGTCTACAGAGTGGGTTAAAAATGGCCATACACGTAAAAGCCCACTTGTGTACATATATGAGTGAACGTGGGAGTTGCAGCCCACGAATGCAGAAGAAGAAGAATTACGCATACATGCCCACCCATCACGGTCTGAGCAGATAAAAAAAAAAAGTATATGCACATATGTCCACCCTGAAATCTTTTCATTAGAAAAAGATAATGTAAAAAATTTGGAACAAACTAAAATTTTCGAGAATCAATAGTTATACATATTATTTTATCACAAAAAGCATATACGCACATGTAATCGCACATACAAAAAACTGTATGCATACATGCTCACCCTGAAATCTTACCATTTGGAAAAGATAATGTAAGAAATTAAGAACTAATTATAATTTCCGAGAATCTTTAGTTACATATCATCTTCTAAAACAAAAACAAAAAAGCCTATACACACATGTATTTGCACATACATGTGTAAATGCACACATGCATGCGAAGGCATGTAAATGCGCATGCATACAATTGTATACAAACACACATACATACACATACACAATACATGTGTAAACAGACACAGACACTCACACACAGGCAACACACACACAGGCACACACACACACACACACACACACACACACACACACACACTACCATCATCATCATGACCACCACCTCTCCCAGCATAAGGAGTCATCACAGCAAAAATGCCACAACTTACTTTTTGCATTGACCTTGTCAAAGCAGCAGGAGCAGAACAGCTGTACCAGTGACGAGTGACAGTTTGAGGAAAATCAGCACAAGATTTGGTGGAACAAGACCACAGGCCACTCAGTGTCTGCCTGCAAACACAAACAAGTTACAGCTAAATAATGTTACCTGAAAACACATTAAGAATTTACAGTTGAACACATGTTACCTGAAAAGACACACAACTTATAGTTTCACAAAATCTACTTGAAAAGACACACAACTTACAGTTGATTAGTGTTACATGAAAACACACACAACTTATAGTTGACCAACTTTACCTGAAAATACACACAACTTGAAGTTTAACAATTTATCTGAAAACACAAACAACTTATAGATGAACAATGTTAAGGTTTCATTAATATATGGACCTTGCACTTGGAACAATATACCTCTTTCGCCTCATCAAAGCCCTGTTCTCAGCTCTTTCAGTTCTCGCCTTGAAATGCAACCTCTTTCCAAAAAAGCTACTCCCTGTCCCTTTTTCTTCCATAGTATCTCAAGCCTTCTATAACTATGTCTACTTTTATGCTTTGTCTTTTATCCTTTTGCTTCTGTGTTGTACATGCATGAAAGATTGGCGTGAAAGTACTTTCTTTTGTCTGCACACAAGATTCAGTGCCATGTACAGTAAATACATTAACAAATCAATTATTATTGAATTATTTCACACACACACACACACACACGCACACAAAAACCACACACACAAGCGCGCGCGCACACACACACACATACAAGCGTGCGTGCGCACACACACACACACACACACACACACCACTTGCTGGCTTGACCTTTGACAATGTTTTGAAAGTGGAAGTAGAAACAGTCACCCACCGAAACAGATTCGGGATCCGCTCCAGAAAACCTAAATCAAAATCGTCTGCTCTAATAACAGAACCACACACACTCACTGCTAACCACGAACTGTGCTGTAAGGCTTCTCACCTGCGTACGATTCTTCCAGTATAAAACTTGCATATTTTAGCAAATGTCATCGTTTACATAAGGTGTTTTATGTAAAGTACTTTCACAATCAACCAGGCCTTCTTCACTTCAGGGAGTCCTGAAAAGCTGTCCGACTAAATACAGGAAACCCACGAAAACCCACTGCCAGAAAATCATATAACGTATGAATTATTTGTTATGAAATTTCTCTTTGTCTTGTTTATCGTGCAGCTATCGTCGTTGAGAAATCAACAGCTCATGCTTTCATGTTTGTGTGTTATTTACCGATCTCTTTTCGCTTTTGTAGATTCGGTAGGCTTCCTATGCACAGATCAGGCATCCGGCTCGAATCAGTGCCCACTGGCACCTTCCGGTGTTAACAGGCCACACTCAATCCTGTGTCCAGAGTGTGCCCCCGTGTAGAATGGCCATGTCCAGAACAAGCACCCGTATAATCTGGAACTGGCCAGAACGTACACCCGTATAAACTAGCCTAGGCTACATTACACCCGGGTATAATTTGGTCAGTTTATGTCATCTGGGGCTATTTTCTCTGAGACACGTAGATAGTATTTGAAGGGTGTGAATATTGCCAAAAGTTACAACCTTAGCCGAATGAAGGCTAAGTGAACTGCGATGTTTTTTAATTTTTTAAAAATTTTTTTAATTTTTTTTTTTCAATGAACATGTACTCTGCAATGGGCTTTTATTCAAAATGGGGAAAATGGGAAACAAGTATGTGCCTAAAATATCCACTGATCTTCAAAGTCGATCGGTATTCAATTTTTAAAGAAATTATTTCAAAGGAAGCAGAGAAGGTTTATTAGCCATAAGTAAGTTTATTGAATTTGCAAACGTTGTATATTTTCTTTAGACATTAACTGTTTGGGATATATTTGTGCTT
>NC_134888.1:3202488-3209988 GCF_041734735.1 Babylonia areolata | reverse complement strand
CTCACACTAATGAAACAAAACCACAAAAAAAAAACCACGCGCGCACAACAACACACACACACACACATACAAACACACGCACACACACATACAAACCACATTTACACGCTCGCGCGCGCGCGCAGCTAAACCAACACAAACCAAACCTAAAAAAAAACCAAACAAACGCTCGCTCACACCAACGAAACGATTTCACACACACTTCAAACAGGGTGGTCAGCAGAGAAGGTGATCTACTGGGCGTGCATGCAAGGGGCTGAAACGACGACACACGACTGAGCAACCAGAAAGCAACCACCAAGCAACGCCAGCAAGCAAGCTGCTGCCTGGACTCTTGTTGCAGGCTCCAGACCATCCATCCACCCTCCCACCCTCCCTCTCCCCTTACCCGCAGTGTCTGGGGGAGTGATATCCACTGTCCTCTCACCCCACCACCACCACCACCAGTCAGACTCAGCTTGCTTCAGTCTGGCACTGAGCTACAGGCAGATGGATCGTTGTCAAATCGTGTGGTAGAAGAAACAAGAAGAAGAAGCAGAAGAAGAAGAGGAAGAAGAAGGAGAATCGGAATCGAAAGCCACCTGTGTTCGGCACCAAAAAAAATCGCTTTCTTCTGATTCTGTTGAACGTGACGACCGGACGACGACGAAGGTTGGTTGAAGTGATAATAGGAATGTGTGTTGTGCTTTAAGAAAATATTTAACG
The DNA here is from genome assembly GCF_041734735.1 of Babylonia areolata. NCBI lineage: Eukaryota > Metazoa > Mollusca > Gastropoda > Neogastropoda > Buccinidae > Babylonia > Babylonia areolata. The sequence goes on along the minus strand of NC_134888.1, from coordinate 3,209,283 downwards.
AATTATCAATTAATTGAATAATTTATTTATTGATGTATTTGTTTTTCTAATCATTTAATTTTGGGGGGGTATCTTTCTATCTTTTATTTATTTTTTAATTTTATTTTTTTTTTTTGCTTTTCAACCCGGCTTTGCGAACAGGGCAGTGGTTAATTCATTGCGAACATGCACGGTTTGGTTGATGGTTGGTAGTGGTGTGTGTGTGTGTGTGTGTGTGTGTGTGTGTGTGTGTGTTACTGCTAAGGTTGTTTGTTTTTTTTCCCTCCCCGGCCTTTTTTTCCCCGAACAATACGTTGATGACGGCTTCTGGTAAGTTGCGACGACCGATGTAATTTTTTTTTTTCCAAATTGACTTTTTGTTGTTCAGAAATGACTCTGTGTGTGTGTGTGTGTGTGTGTGTGTGTGTGTGTGTGTGTGTGTGTGTGTGTGTGTGTGTGTGTGTGTGTGTGTGTGTGTGTGTGTGTGTGTGTGCGTGTGTGTGAGGGGTGGCGGGGGAGGGGGGGGCTGGGGCAAAAGTGTGGACGAATGGAAGAGGGGGTTGGTGTGATGATGATGATGGGTGAGAGGTACATGGAAAGATTCATACTAATTGTTCTGATGCAACATGGTGCATAATTTATTCACTATACTCGTGTCTGTACGGGTAGCAAGGGTGCGTGTGTGGTTGTGTGTAGGGTGAGTGTGTGTGTGTGTATCTATGTGTGTGTGTGTGTGTGTGTGTGTCTGTGCGTGCGGGGTAGAAAGAGAGAGACAGACAGAACGAAAAATGCGAGTACTTGACAACAATTGGACACTGAGCGAAAACCGACTGCAGTCATAATCGTATGGTAACGCACACTGATCAGCACTGATAAGCATAATGTCGTACCTGCTGCTAGAGCCGGTCCACTCGGATGACTCGTGAAGAGGTTAGCGCTAAACGGAAATAAATTTCTTTTTTGATGCTGTGTGTGTGAGAGAATGTCTGCTCGTTTGTTTGCTGTCTTTTTGTTGGTCTGCCTTCCCGTTCATCGGACTTCTGGGGTTTTTTTTTGGTGGTGATGGTGGTGGTGGTGGTTTTTCGCGTTCTTGTGTTCTTTCGTCCGTCTGTCTATCCGCAAAAGTTTATCATTTTGTCTGCATGTCTGTCCCGTCTGTCTGTCTGTCTGTCTTCTCTCTCTCTCTTATTATCTATTACTGTTATTATGATGATGAAAATTATTGTTGTTATCATAATCGTTATCATCATCATTATTATTATTATTATCATCATCATTATCATCATCATTGTCTGTCTGTCTCTCTCTCTTATTATCTATTACTGTTATTATTATGATGAAAGTTATTGTTGTTATCATCGTCACCACCACCATCATTATTATTATTATTATTATTATTATTGTTATCATCATCATCATCATCATCGTCATTATTGTTGTTGTTGTTTGTTCGTTTGTTTTGTTTGCTTGTTTAATTTCTTTGCCTTGAGGGCCGAATGAAAAAAAAAAAGCATGTCCGTGCTTATTCCGTTTCCTTCATAAATAAGAAAATTAAATCTATCTCCAGTCTGTGCCTCTTTCTTTGTCTGTCTGTCTGTCTGTCTGTCTGCCTGTCTGTCTGTCTGTCTCTCTCTCTGTGTCCCCATGTCACACACACTATGTCCCTATATCTCTCTCCCCCCCTCTCTCTCTCAAACGGGAGAATGTGCTATGCAGCGTTGGCAACATTCACTTCCAGTCCCAGTAATGTTGGTTCCATCTCTCCATGGTGGTGCCTCGGTCCTGATATGGCCACGTTGCTATCGGCTAGGCAATGAGCAATATGATTATTCTGGGAGGTACCAACCGTGCATTTGATTTTGACGTCTTTTCAGCCATCCCCTTTATTGTCTCCTACCGATCTGATTTGTTCCTCGCGAACCTTAGTCTTTGTCTGTCTGTCTGTCTGTTTGTCTTTGTCTTTCATACTTTCTCTGTGTCTCCGTCTCTGTCTCTCTCTTTCAATGTCTCTCTCTCTTCTCTCTTTCTCTTCTTTCTCTCTCTCTCTTGATCGTTCTCTCCCTTCTCCCTCTCTTTACTTCACTCTCTCTCTCTTCTCTCTCTCATTCTCGTTCGTCACCCCCTCCCCTCCGTCTCTCTCTCTCAATTTTCTTGTGTAGCCAGTGTTGGAATATGTTGAATGGTGCATTGATAGATGAATGGAAGGAGATATTGGCCAGTTGGTTACTCTCATTTTTCTTCAAAGAAGGAACTTTGTTTTGTTTCATTATTTGCCTTTCACCATTTCATTCGTTAATCATAATGGTTTGTTATAGATTGAAAGTATGTTGATGCATTCACCCATGTCATAAGGACCTCATGGCCAATGACATTATAGCGTCTCTCTCTGTGTGTCTCTCCCTCTCTCTCTCTGTCTCTGTCTCTCTGTCTCTGTCTCTCTCTCTCAGCCCCCAAATGGCCACGTTACTGTCGGCTTGGCAATGAGCAATATGATTATTGTGTGGGGTGCCACCCTGCATTTGATTTTGACGTCTTTTCACCCATCCCCTTTATGTCTCCCACCGATCTGATTTGTTCTTCTTATGTAGCTTCCTCTTTCTGCCAGCCAGCCTCACTCTCTGTCTCTGTCTGATTGTCTGTTTTGTCTGTACGTTTGTCTGTGTCTTTCTCTGTGTCTGTGTCTTTGTCTCTGTCTCTCTCGTTCGTTCGTTTGTTCGTTCTTCCCCTCTCTCTATCTCTGTGCGTGTGTGTGTGTGTGTGTGTGTGTGTGTGTGTGTGTGTGTGTGTGTGTATGTGTGTGTGTGTCCCTCTTCTCTCTCTGCCTTTCTCTTTCCATCTCTCCCTCCACTCTCTCTTCTTCCTTCACTCCTTTCCTCACTCCTCCACTCCCCCTCCCCCCCGCCCCCCCATCTCTCTCCTTTTGCGCCCACCCCCCTGTTTCTTCTCTGTCTCTGCCTTCTTCCCTCTGTCCGTCCTGCCCCATATCTCTCCCTCCGCTCCCTCTCTCCCTCTTTGATACCCCCCTTAGTCTATCTTCCCCCCCCCCCCCATTCTCTCTCTCGATCCATGTATTACGATCTCTCACCAACGCATCAGCACTATGATAGTTACCTGGGATAACGGGGAGATGAATGTCGCATGAACTCCTTCCACTCTTGACCTGAGGTCACTCTGGTGGCTCTCTTGGCTGTGGTCAACAGGCAGCTGGTGCCCCTCTTGCTTGGCTGGACTTTGACTCGTTCAGTCCGACGTGTCAGCACTGCTCAGGCTTCGAATCCCAATTCATCATCTTCTTCTTCTTCTGCGTTCGTGGGCTGCAACTCCCACGTTCACTCGTATGCACACGAGTGGGCTTTTACGTGTATGACCGTTTTTACCCCGCCGTGTAGGCAGCCATACTCCGCTTTCGGGGGTGTACATGCTGGGTGTGTTCTTGTTTCCATAACCCACCGAACGCTGACATGGATTACAGGATCTTTAACGTGCGTATCTGATCTTCTGCTTGCATATACACACGAAGGGGGTTCAGGCACTAGCAGGTCTGCACATGTGTTGACCTGGGAGATCGTAAAAAATCTCCACCCTTTACCCACCAGGCGCCGTCACCGTGATTCGAACCCGGGACCCTCAGGTTGAAAGTCCAACGCTTTAACCACTCGGCTATTGCGCCCGTCATCCCAATTCATCAAACTGGTTCATCGATCTTTCGTCTGAGTGTGTGAACAGTTAAGAAAGAGACACGACTTTTGATAAATTTCCGGGGAACACACAGACGAAGTGTTGGCATCTCAAATAATTTTTTGTTGCAGGTTTTGCCCCAGCATCATAGCAAGAAAACTGTCATGTCACGGAGAGTTCTTCTTTAGCGTGTTGCAGGGTAATTATCGCGGTGTAGTGTTTCCTTACTTGTAGTAAACAAGCTGTTCCAAGATGTATTCAGTTCTCTTGATCCTGGCAATGACAATGTATTTGTATTTTGTATTTCTTTTTATCACAACAGATTTCTCTGTGTTAAATTCGGGCTGCTCTCCCCAGGGAGAGCGCGTCGCTATACTACAGCTCCACCCATTTTTTTTGCATTTTTCCTGCGTACAGTTTTATTTGTTTTTCCTATTGACGTGGATTTTTCTACATAATTTTGCCAGGAACAACCCTTTTGTTGCCGTGGGTTCTTTTACGTGCGCTAAGTGCATGCTGCACACGGGACCTCGGTTTATCGTCTCATCCGAATGACTAGTGTCCAGACCACCACTCAAGGTCTAGTGGAGGGGGAGAAAATATCGGCGGCTGAGCCGTGATTGGAACCAGCGCGCTCAGATTCTCTCGCTTCCTAGGCGGACGCGTTACCTCTAGGCCATCACTCCACGTATTATATATATTATATATATATAACTATAGCTGTAAACGTTAACTCTTTCCATACGAACGGCGAAAGAGACGACGTTAACAGCGTTTCACCCCAATTACCATCATCAAACTATTGCAAGAGGAAGGCTCTTATACTGAAGACATGAATGTTGACAAAGAATACCACAATTCTGACGACGGAAGCTAAAGGTTGGGTCATTCAGACACCCACTGGACATCCGAGGGGTCTGTGTAGAGGAGAAGAGAGGACTGGCCGTACTGAGTGAGTTAACAGGTGAGGCAATACTGTTGAAAGTGATCTAATCTGGTATCAAACAAACTGTTCCAAGATGTTTTCTGTTCTCTTGATCCCGGCAGTGATAATGTATGTGACTATTGCTGTCAACGTTAACTGGTGAGGCGATACAAACGAAAGTGATCTACGCAAACTGATATTCTTTCGGTTTTTAAACAATCTAAAAATTACAGTTAAAATCTCCTAGGCGGGGAAAGTCGCTCAAACTGTAATCCTCGGAGTACTAAAAGAACTACACATAATTCCCTGATAGGTATACTGGTAACAACCATCTTCTAGTCACATTACTGCATTTCAGTTGTTCTTTGATTTGCGTTCAGAATTTACAAAGTGAGTTTAAAGACATAAAATGTACTCTACAAAAAGTTAAAGCGATGACTTTGCTCAGAAACTCTCACAAAATGCTGATTATGGATTTCGGAATGATAGGAATTGACAATACCTTGTAAGTTCTTTGATCATCATACTATAGACACGCAAAAGTAAAGTGACTTTTTTTTCCAAACAGTTTCAAGCATGTGACTATAGAACGGATGCCTACATTTGAATCGCGGCATCTGTGAACATTAATATCCTACTCCTATCCTAAACGGATTTAGTAGATTGATTTTGATTTGATTTGATTTGATATGGATACTTATATAGTGCCTATCCTCGGTCGGAGACCAAGCTCTAAGCGCTTTACAAACACGGGGTCATTTACACAACAGGCTGCCTACCTGAGTAGAGCCGACTGACGGCTGCCATCGGGTAATCATTCGTTTCCCGTGTCATTCAATCATATTTCAGACACGCACACTCACACACTCAGACATACATGTAACATTTTACGTGTATGACCGTTTTTGTTTAGTTACTCCGCCATGTAGGCAGCCATACTGCGTCTTCGGAGGGAGGGGAGGGGAGGGGGGCATGCATGTTGGGTATGTTATTTCCATAACCCACCGAACGCTGACATGGATTACAGGATCTTTAACGTGCGTATTTGATCTTCTGCGTGCGTGTGCACACGAAGGGGGTTCAGACACTAGCAGGTCTGCACATATGTTGAACTGGAAGATGTGAAAAAACTCCACCCTTTACCCACCAGGCGCCGTCACCGAGATTGGAAACCGAGACCTCTCAGACCTTTCACCAACCGGCTATTTCGCCCGTCGCAAGTTGCGACATGTATTCTTCATCCAATAATATACTCATATCATTTCTCCCTTCCAAACCCAGTCTTGTGTGCCCGTTGCAAGTTGCGACATGTATTCTTCATCCAATAATATACTCATATTATTTCTCCCTTCCAAACCCAGTCTTGTGCGGCGTGGGAAGGCGTGGTGGGTGGGTGGGTGGGTGGGGTGGGAGAGAGCAAGCAGACGAGAGACGGAGAGAGGGAGGGGGTAGGGGCCTCACACTATTGATTTTGAGGCAAAAAGGGGGTGGACTCAGTGTTATCGATTTAGACAGAGAGCGAGTGAATCGGGGCGAGAGGGGCGGTGGGGGTGTGGGGGGGGGGGGGGAGGAGGGCTGTCGTGTTCAAACGGAGAGGAGGAGAGAGGGGGTGGGGGTGGGTGAAGGCTAGAGGCGTGAAGAGACAGGCGCATTATTGTATTAAAGTGTGTGTGTGTGTGTTCTCATATCATCATCTTACATGAACAGTCTATAAATAAATAAACGAAAGTGTGTGTGTGTGTGTGTGTGTGTGTGTGTGTGTGTGTGTGTGTGCGTGTGTGTGTGTGTGTGTGTGTGTGACAGACACAGACAGACAGGCAGAGACAGGGACAGACGCTGAGAGAGTGTGTGAGAGAGACGCTGGGAAAGACAGAAAGAGAGGGGAGAGGGAGGGGTGGGAGTGGGGGTGTCGGGGGCAGGCAGACGAATTGTAAAGGAGCGTAAAGAGACTGAGGGTAACTGTATTAGTGTGTGGGCGTGTGCGTGTGCGTGTGCGCGTGCGTGTGTGCATGTGTGTGTGTGTGTGTGTGACAGAGACAGAGGCAGACGCTGAGACAGAGAGACAGGAGCAGGCAGACCAACTGTCAGGAGTGTAAATAGATCATAATTGTGTGTGTGTGTGTGTGTGTGTGTGCGCGCGCGCGCGCGTGCATGCGTGTGTCTGTCTGTCTGTCTGCCTGTATTCTGTATCTGTATGAGGGAGACAGAGGCAG
>NC_134888.1:3192488-3197488 GCF_041734735.1 Babylonia areolata | reverse complement strand
TGCGATCCGTGTTCTGATAATGAATGTGCATAAAAGGGGGTCATTGTCTTAGCTACTACGCTGCTGTGTGACCGACAACAATCATCACTTTGACGAATACAGATAAACCACCACACTAAGTGTAAAAATACACGAGTCTTTCCATACATTGGGTCATGTTTTAAAGAGTAATGCTCTTGATAAGTGAGAACTTTTTTTTGTTACACCGTACATTCAGACTGATGGTCCATTACTTGTAGGAAAGTTGCTTGCTCCGGCATGACAGATGTGGTATTTTATATACTTAGCAGAAGTCACTGTTTGAATTGAAAATTATAAAAAAAAATACTGATACAGCGTGGCAGTATGTCGGATAATACTGCTATCTTTGGTGAATAAGAAAAAAACCCCGCATATATCAATAACCTGTCTCCGGGAAATTTTATAGTTTCTTTATCATTTTGTGCCTTTCTCAGAGGTGCATAGTCATGATTAGAATGCGTGGCCGGAAAGAAATTCGTTATTTCATATTTTTTCCAAGGAAACTTTGACAACGGGCAAACTGATTCTGGAGAAAATTAATTTGTCTAAGTTTACCACAAACACATACACGCACATAAATACACTCGCACAGACAGACTACCAAAACAAAGGGTTATTACACTGACTCACGTTGTGTGTAAACACACACGTGCCGCGCTAAAATGTGGTGTCCCAGGCACTTTAACCCCATAAAAAAATTACCCCGGTAAGTTAATTTAAGCAATGTCAAATCTGCTGTTTGGTCACATGTAAACAAGTCGGACTTTTTTGTGCCCACTGTGGTTAAATGTATTAACTGAATATTGATATTCTGTTCTGTAATCTGTTACCAATATTTGTCGTGCATTGTTCTTTGTGTGTTCCTGGAAAACTGAAGTAAAGAAAGGGGAATGCTGTGTAGGAGTGTTGATGACATAGAAACGTTGAAACCGTCTGGAACTTAGTAAGGGGAAAACACACACACACACACACACACACACACACACACACACACACACACACACACACACACACGCACACACACACACGTAATTATACTCACACACACACACACACACACACACACACACACACACACACACACACACTCACTCACTCACTCACAATCATCACGTTGTTCCAGGCACCGCCACACCCACACCCCACTCCGCCCCCTCCCGCGTCAAACCGGAAGCGGCGGACATCGCTTCCCTCAGCCAAGGCCAGCGCATGCGCACTGTCCTGCACGAGCGCAACCAAGATGGCGCCACCAGCGCTCCAACCCCTCGGGTGAAACCAGAAGGAGAACCCATCGCCGCCATCAGCAAGGGCAAGCGCATGAGCACTCTCATCCACGAGTACGGGTTGCACGAGCAGGCTCCCAGGCAGCCCCGCGTCAAGACAGCGGAGGCTCAGGAAAATGCCAACACCGCCAAGGTGAGTTCAAGTTCTTCCTCGTGGGACTCTGAGACCACTGATCTGTGTCTTCAAGGCCTGACTAAGCGCGTTGGGCTACGCCGCTGGTCAGGCATCTGCTTGGCAGAGTTGGTGTAGCGTATATGGATTTGTCCGAACGCAGTGACGCCTCCTTGAGCTACTGAAACTGAAACTGATCTGTGTCACGTGCTCTGAGACACATTGCCTTGTCTTGTCTATAATCCTGTGGTAATCCCTGTATAGGGCAACAGTCCACAATGGGGGCGGGGGTTTATGTCTTGTCCATAATCCTGTGGTAATCCCTGTTCTGGGCAACAATCCTCAATGGGGGCGGGGGTTTATGTCTTGTCCATAATCCTGTGGTAATCCCTGTTCTCGGCAACAATCCTCAATAGGGATGGGTGGTGTGTTTTTTTTCTCCAGTCTATAATCCTGTGGTAATCCGTGTTCTGGGCAACAATCCTCAATCGGGATGGGTGGGTTTTTTTCCTCCTGTCTATAATCCTGTGGTGATCCCTGTTCTGGGCAACAATCCTCAATGGGGGCGGGGGTTTATGTCTTGTCCATAATCCTGTGGTAATCCCAGTTCTGGGCAACAATCCTCAATGGGGGTTCGGTGGGTGTTTCTTGTCGTATCTGTAATCCTGTGGCAACAATCCACAATGGAGGGGTACACTCTTGGAGGCTAATGCCTATGTACGACCGATACGTTCAGCCAGGGAACCCGGCCCCACGCACCAACAGTAAAAAAACAACAACAAAAAACCCCACACCCTGTCTTAGCTAAGCCTGAGGCTCTCAGCCAGGCCCCAGTCCTGATCCAGTCTGCATTTTCCTATTTTAGTATCCTAAAATTCAGATAACCCTTTTTTCCACTGACGGTCAGTTTTCGTGAGTAGACGCAGCGCTTTTTTTTCACCTTGTAGTAAAGAACTTGATTTAGTATGAACATGACAGTATGTATCCCAATATGCAAAAAATATTGTCCAAAAAAACCTTTTCGGTTGAAAAGCTGGACTTTTCTTCTCTCCCTTTAAACAGAAATATGAAAATGATGCACAAAACAACCAAAAATAATTCTGTGAGAAAGAGAGAGTATGAATGGCAAAATGTGCCTTGGCCATATGCACATACACATTATCTCTCGCTCTCAGCAAGTTTGTGTTTGTGTGTGTGTGCGTGTGTGTGTGTGTGTGTTTCGGAGAAAGAGAAGGGAGAGAAACAATGCATCGAATGCCCATCTGAAGTGCATATAGGGGAGGCTACTACAAGTTCTGGGCGACTGAGACTGACACTGTCCAGTCCAGGTTGTATTTTTCTATTTCAGTATTCTGAATTCAAAGACCTGTTTGACGGGCAATTTTTAAGGGCCGAAGAAGCGGTGTTAACATCAGCAGTGCAATGTCCCGTTTTAGTTTCCTAGATTCTGAGGGCTATTTAACGACATGAAATTAATAAACAATGGGGTCAGGAGATCAAATGATTAACAAACAGTAAAGAGTGGTAACTCTCTCCACACACAAGGTACATAACTTCAAGCCAATGCTGCTTTCGCTACCGATTCAGCTAGCACACAGGTAAATAAAAGGTACATTGGAACAAACCCAGACACTTCCTCAAAAAAAAAAAGAGAAAAAAAAAGGAAGCGCCGGGCCTGTCCTTATACTGATCATTTGACATGTGCACACAGCACCAATGACAGAAGAAATGTGCAAACACAAATTAGCTTTTATTCAAGACTGGCATTGCCTCTTTAATCCTGAACAACCCACACTATTTAACGACAATTTTCGTGCATAAACGAAACTTTATTACCATTAGATACTGTGACCCATTTTCAGTGGTTTTCGATTGAATTTTGAGAGTTATTGAACTCAGATGTGACACAGATTTCGTCACTAAACTAACGTGCAGTTGTTTGGGGAGGTTCGAAAAATCATCAGCGATGACAGTTATTCGCTCCAAAGTTTGCGTTTTTGACCCCGCAAACCATGGAAAGATGAACAAAGAACATGTTGGCTTGAAATGGTAAGTGTTGGTTCGTATTGATGATAATTATGAGACATTTCACGTTGTTTTAAGCCTACCTCTTGATTACAAGTATGGATTTAACGCTACATATAATTTCTCGCATGCCTCTATTATAAAACGCACGAAAATTTCGTTTAAACAGGCCTCTATATGAAGAATAGGGAATTACCTCAAACTGAACTCATGGTTTTCATCAGATAGGGCTTGAACAGTCCCTAAGGAACTTCCTCATTGGGGTTTGCCTCATCATTTCCTGTTTTAGTATCCTGAATTCTGGGACCTTTCTAAAAGATATGTTGATGCGTTTTGCTATGCAGACATGTGAGTCTGTCTGCTTGCGTGTGTATGTATATAAATTATATCTGTGTGAGTGCAATGCGGGAAGGGGTTGTTCATGTGTGTGTGTGTGTGTGTGTGAGAGAGAGAGAGAGAGAAAGAGAGAGTGGGAGAGTGTATGTGCGCGTGTTAGCCCTGTGTGTGTGTGTGTGTGTGTGTGTGTGTAAACAGACAGACACACACATACACAACACGCGCAGACACAAACGTACGCGCTCACATGCACGGACACATGAAAGCACGCTGACACACTGAAGTACATAAACGCCAGCATGCACGCAACATTGCATATGCACTTACGCACACTCTTCACGAAACGGGCACACTAACGTACACACACACACACACACACACACACACACACACACACACACACACACACACTGGCTCTATATAGATACTCCAGTGGGGAAAAAATATGGATGAAGAGAGTATTTCTCAAAGATTCATTAAAAAAAAAAAAAAAAAAAAAAAAAAAAAATTGGTCACGCACACATTTATCAACGAACCACAAAATGACGAATGAAAACGACGAGAGAAAGAATATACATCAGACACAAAAAAATTCTGTGGTAGTCAATACTTCGGTAGTAGAATAATCGAAGTTTTCAAAGCATGAAACATGCTAAGCAACTTCACAGTCGTTTCGAGAACCCACCACCAAACCGGACCACCGACGTGTAAAGTTTGTATATTCTATATATAACCGTGTGATTGACAATACAACAACCATATGCTTTTGAAATAAATCATATGCTGTTTTCTCACTTTTTTTCACACTGCACGAAAGAACTGGGTCCAGTACATAAGTGACAATATGTATCACGATATACAAAAAGATATTGCTAAAAAGAAATTCGGTTTGAAAAGCTGGCCCTTTTTTTCTCCCCCCTTTAAGTAGAAATCTGAAAAATGCCCACTGAAGAATAGAAAAAGAAATCCGGATATATTTGTCGCTCAACCCGTTTGAATGACGATCGCAGGGAAAATCCGATAATCCACCTTGGCTGAAAATGATCGTACGACTTGACCCAATTTACTGTCATTGTCATATTTATGTATCCCCCCCCCCCCTCTCTCTCTCTCTCTCTCTCTCGGAATGGCAAAATGTACTTTGACCATAGGAACATATCTCTGGCTCTCTCAGCGAGTGTGTGCATGTGTGTGTGTGTGTGTGTGTGTGTGTGTGTGTGTGT
>NC_134888.1:3177488-3189988 GCF_041734735.1 Babylonia areolata | reverse complement strand
AGACGTGCCTGTTCACGCAGAAGCAGCCGTCTTCCAGCAGGCGTCTGTCGCGGCCCTGCGTTGTGTGAGGCGCGGCCGCGCGCGTGCGGGCGGTGCGTCGTGGAGTACTGTGCTGCTGCTGCGCGGCGCGCGTGCTCGGACCTGGAGCGTCGTGCGAGGTTTTTTGGTGTTATTATTATTATTATTTTTGTGTGTGTGTGTTGTTGTTGTTGTTGTTGCTGTGTTTTTTTTAGTCAGGATCTTTTCCTTTCTTCCCTTTTCATCTTCTTCTCCATTCCGTGCGCGCTGAAACTGACACACTATTCACACATGCGCGCGTGCACGTATATGCATACATGCATACGCACGTTTATACATGCACACTAACGTGTATTCGCGTGGTCATATACACTGCACACTGATATACTCACGCTCGCGCTCTCTCTCACGCGCGCACACACACACACGCGCGCGCGCACACACATACACACGCCACGCTACACTCACACTCACACACACACACACACACACACACACAGACATACAGACACACACACGCACGCACACACGCACACCCACACACACTCCACGCTACACTCACACACAGAGAGACATACAGACACGCATACACACACACTCACACACACACACACACACACACACACACACACACACACACTCCACTCTCGCTCCTCAACCACACAACATAAAGGCGGAAGTTTATGACATACGTGTTGTACCACACACAAACAGAGCCACAAATTGAAAAAGAAGACAGACAGACAGACAGAGATTATAAAAAAAATTACTCGAGGATAAAGATTTTAGACATTGCCCAGTCTTCCAATCTGCCCTTGTGACGAGAGACAGAGACAGAGAGAGACAGAGACCTAGAGATTCAAATATTTTATGACTCACTGATAAAGATTTTAGGCATTGTCTAGTCTTCCAATCTGTCCTGGTGACAAGAGAGAGAGAGAGAGAGAGAGAGAGAGAGAGAGTTCTGCTGCACATCCTCTGACGAATACACACACGCCATAAATATTATTTTTGCTGAATCAGTAGCCACGTTCCGTCAGTGTCACATGTTGGGTTCAGCGGCTTTACACACAACGGGATCTCCTCTTATCAGAACAAACACCGTATATCATTTTGTTTCCCTTGCACCGAGGACGCAGACCCTATGTGCACAGCCACCAGTTGTTTGAATTCATTTTTGACTCACTTGTGTAAACAAAGTGAGTGTATGTTTTAACCCGGTGTTCGGTTGTCTGTGTGTGTGTCTGTGTGTCCGTGTGTCTGTGTGTCCGTGGTAAACTTTAACATTGACATTTTCTCTGCAAATACTTTGTCAGCTGACACCAAATTAGGCATAAAAATAGGAAAAATTCAGTTCTTTCCTGTCATCTTGTTTAAAACAATATTGCACCTCTGGGATGGGCTAAAAAAATTTAAAAAAGAAGCCTAATTATATGCAAACTGCATTTACTGTTATATTTATATTTTTTGTATTCTCTAAACTTGGCACTTTGACCTCTTATTCTGACACAACAACTAGAGGAGTCATTATTATCATTTTTTGTTCAAACAGGAACTTCTTTTGCTAAGCATGGAATTTTTATTTATTTTGCGAACATTTTGGTGCAGATAGTAAAAAAGGGAAATTACTCTGTAATTAATGCAAGGGGACTTAATTTATCACAAGTGAGTCTTGAAGGCCTTGCCTCTCTTGTTTTATCTCTTTTGTCCCGGCTGTCCGGTTCCTTTCACCTACTGTCTCGATCGATCATACATTATCGATCCTATTTCTTCTTCTTCTTCGTTCGTGGGCTACAGCTCCCACGTTCACTTGTATGTACACGAGCGGGCTTTTACGTGTATGACCGTTTTAACAACGCCATGTAGACAGCCATACTCCGTTGGGGTACGTTCCTGTTTCCATAACCCAACGAACGCTGACATGGATTGCAGGATCTTTAACGTGCTTATTTGATTTGCTTGCGTGTACACACGAAGGGGGTTCAGGCACAAGCAGGTCTGCACGTATGTTGACCTCAGTGGGAAACCGGATAAAAAATATCGATCCCAAACTGGGACTCCACAGCCGTAGTGCGAGCCCACACCAACTGACGAGACAGAGATTTCGGTTTCGGTTTCAGTTTCTCAAGGAGGCGTCAGTCACTACGTTCGAACAAATTCATATACGCTGCACCACATCAGCTAGGCAGATGCCTGACGTGCAGCATAACTCAGTGCGCTTAGTCAGGCCTTGAGTGCATGCATGTATATTTGTGTACCTGCCAGAGTGGATTTCTTCTACAGAATTTGCCAATGGAGAGAGGGGGGGGGGGGAGAGGGACGGAGAGACAGAGAGAGAGGGGAGAGAGGAGAGAGAGGGAGGGAGAATGAGGGGGAGAGAAAGGTAGGGAGAGAGAGAGGGGGGAGAAGGGAGAGAGAGAGGGAGAAAGAGAGGAGGGGAGAGAGAGGGGGGGAGAGAGAGGGGGGGAGAGACAGACAGACAGACAGAGATATACACACAGAGAGAATGAGAAACGGAGACACAGAGAGAGAGAGAGAGAGTCTTTTAATGTTTTTAAAGCTTGTGGATATAATCTTGCAAATTCTCAAAACTGAAGTTCAGCTTCTTCAGACAAGGATACAGGAAGATGATGAAAATGATGGTACAGTATACCGCACTACACTGATTTACATTATCGTTCAGCACAGTGCAATGTAGTATAGTAAATGCTGTATTCTACAATATAAAACAACACAGCGCGAAACTTTAAAAGGCCCAGAAACAACACAACAGAACTCGGAACAACTCAACAGAACACCGCTCGACAAAACACGTCACGACAGAACAGAACAAAATGGAGTGGGATACAGTACAGTACAGTTTCACAATGCTTATTCCGCACACTCACAAAATACTTGACTCATGAATTTAATGGAGACGTCTGGAGATCCATACATTTCAATGCATATTATTATTTTCATGATCATTATGATGACGGATGATGATGATTGTCATTATTCAGCCATAGTCCTTTCGATGAGTTGATGTGAACTGGCTTTTCCATGCAACCATTTTGTGTGTATTTTGTCGACCAGTTTGGCATTAACAACTGCTTTAGTCAAAATGGTTATGCGGGTGTTTCTTCAAGACATCAAAGACCGTGTTATTTTGTTATTGATGGATATCTATGCGTGCTTAGTCTTGTGTTTTGTTGTCATACTTTTATATCTACACCTGCAATTCTATGTTTTCTGTCTTGACATAGTTCGATAGCTGTACACTGGAATATTATGTACTGGAATATTGTGTTTTCATTCTTGACGTAGTTCGATATCTATGCTTGCAATTTTGAGCTTGTTTTCTAGGCTATATGAATGTTTACAGTCTTGTGTTTTCTTGTCATGGTCTGATATCTATTTGCAGTTTGATATTTTCTTGTTATATCATCTACTTGTAATCTTATTGTTTATTTTATTGCCGAGTTCATCTATACTTGCAACATTGCGTTTTCTTTGAGTCCATGTATATACTCACAATTTTGTTCTGTGTTCATACTTGCAATTTTGTTATTTCTTTCTTGTCATAGCCCCAAGCCTATGTATCTGCTTTTAGTCGTGTGTGTGTGTGTGTGTGTGGTGTGTGTGTGTGTGTCTGTGTCTGTGTCTGTGTCTGTGCCTGTGTGATGTTGTTTGTGGTCAAAACCCAATATCAGTTTGTAATCTTCTGTTTCGATGTCATGAACCGACATCTGCCTGCAGTCTCATTGTGTTTTCTTGTCACAGTTTTGATATCTATGCTTGCAATCACGCGTTTTCTTATCAACAAGCTAATACGCCTAAACGTCTGCTGGCAATCCTATGAGACAATCTGTAAGACATTTCACGTTGAATTTATTGTCATTTACGTCGTTAAGAGAAAACCAGCGTGGTTTTTCAGACATCTTCAGATCTTCCTTGATGACTCTCTCATAGCGCGTGCATGGAAGAGTGTGTGGAAGAGCGAGAGCTGAGGGGTTGATGGGGAGGGGGTGGTGGGGGGTGAGTGTATGAGCAGGCGCGCATGTGTGTGTGGGTGGGGATGGTGGGGGGGGACTGGGGAGTGTGAATATAAAGATGATTTCGCAAACAGCTTATGAATGGGATAGTGCAATTATAGAATGGTGCAATCACAATGTTGTTGTTGGTATTTAAAAAAAATAATTTTGTTGTTGTTGTTGTTGCTGTTTTGTCTCTTGTTGTTGCTGCTGCTGCTGTTTTTAATTAATTGCGATGCTTCCAGTTGTTTAATTATAAGCTGACTAGTTTGTGACTGAACTTTATCATTCTGATTCAATGTCCGTGGACCAGGCTAAAAATCAAATGAAACAGATCACAACAGGAAAATATATTCGAGTGTGTCTGCCTGTCTGTCTGCCTTCAGCCCTGTCTGTCTCTCTGTTTGTCTGTCCGTCCATAGACAATGGTTTCCCATCAACTGCTGGACAGATCTAAATGTCACCTGAACCAACGAACAGAACTGAAATACAGCTAAGACCTTGTATGTATGTAAGGTCTTAGTGCTTTGATCACAAGCTGGTATCAGTTTACGCTTGTAATGTCTTTTTTTTTCATTCTTCTTTTAATTCTTTTTTTTCTTTATAGAGAACAAACAACAACCAACCAACCAACAAACACAAACGAACAAAACCAACAACCTTTTGGCTGACTTACTGTGTGTGTGTGTGTGTGTGTGTGTGTGTGTGTGTGTGTGTGTGTGTGTGTCCCAAAGCTGTTCATTATACTTATCAGTAATATGTTTTGTCATTTCCATGTGGCGTTGTGTCCGATGGGCTGATTCGGCGTTTGTCCCGTATCTCTCTCTCTTTCTGATAAAAATCTCTGTCTCTCTCTGTGTCTCTCACCAATCTCTCTCTCTCTCACTCACACACACACACACACACACACACACACACACACACAGAGCGGTACCCCCATGACACTGTCTGTCTCTCTGTCTCCCTTCATTCCTTCCTCCCTCTCTCCCGCCCCCCTCCAAACTTGTCTTCG
This sequence comes from Babylonia areolata, assembly GCF_041734735.1. Classification (NCBI taxonomy): domain Eukaryota; kingdom Metazoa; phylum Mollusca; class Gastropoda; order Neogastropoda; family Buccinidae; genus Babylonia; species Babylonia areolata. The sequence goes on along the minus strand of NC_134888.1, from coordinate 3,184,945 downwards.
TCTCCCACCCTCACCAACTCTCTCCCCCCTCGTTCCTGCATCTCTATGTCTGTCTGTTTGTATCTCTCTGTGTGTCTCCCAGTCTCTCTCTCTCCCTCTCTCTCTGGTTTTTGTTCCCTTTTCTTTGTGGATCTTTCTGCCCTTTTTTGTTCGTTTGCTTGTTTGTGTGGGGAGGGTGGGAGCTGTTTGTGTGGGGAGGGTGGGAGGTGGTGAGTGGGGAGGGTGGGAGGTGGTGGGTGGGGAGGGTGAGAGGTGGTGAGTGGGGAGGGTGGTGGGGAAAATGAGGGGTCGGGGGTGGTGGGGGTGGGGGGCGATGCTGTGACTGACCTCTTCTGTAAAGGTCAAATTTTATATTGATCTCAGTGTTCACTGCTACCAGTTATCAGCGGAAATCGAGACGTTTATCTGCCTCTGTGTGTGTGTGTGTGTGTGTGTGTGTGTGTGTGTGTGTGTGAGTTCATGTTAACAACAAACCAGTATTCGGTTACATACTCTGTGCAAGTGTGCGCGCGTATAGGTCTACTGAACCTGTCAGTATTCGTTTACATAATGTGTGTACATACTCGCACACAAAACCTCACCAGTATTTATGAATTCAATCTTACACTGTGCGTGTGTGTTGGGGGATTGGGGTGTGGCGCAAGCATTTCTAACCAAACCAGTATTCCGTTGCACAATCTCTCTCTCTCTCTCTCTCTCTCTCTCTCTCTCTCTCTCTCTCTGTGTGTGTGTGTGTGTGTCCATCATCACACAAGCACACACATGTTCACATCCTCGATTTAACATAAGTCGAAATTCGACTTAACGTGACGTGAAGATTTCTTAACCCAACAAGAACATTATTTTGCCAAAACATTTATAGATGAAAAATGATGACTGCGGGACCTTGTAAAACGAAGTTGAAATTAATAAATAGGTGATGTACAGTCAAAGGTACCATAAGAAGGTAAAACAATGTTTCGAGTCTTAGACTCTTCCTCAGGTGTGGAGGTGTTGGAAGGCCATAGTACTACTGGTAATTAAGGTATCTTTGATTTGACACCACCTATTATTATTCAGAACATTTACAGTTCAGATTTCGCGATTCACGATCCCATTTCACTTAGGGTCAGTGACCTTTTGACAAAGTAGTAACTACACGTAAGCTCGCGACTAATCCGATGCAGAGAAGTAAAAAAAAAACAAAAACAACCCCAAAACAAAAACAAAAAAAACCGATTGATTTCCGTTGGGGTGGAGTATAACGACCTTGGTTTTCGCCCCTAAAGGTCAAGTTGTACAGAGCTAGGGTCTTGGAACGATTGTTTCCGATACACGTTGATTTGTGTACGATGTCCTCTCCCACCAAGCAATCCGTCATGACTAACGTGAAGTGGACACTGAGGGTTCTCAAGAGCATTGTCCCCACGCCTGGACCGTCACTGGTCTTCCGTCGTCAGTGGAAAGAAAGCCTGGCCAGTGAAAACAGACCCCTGGAGAATTCCGCGGCCATATTGGTTGTTGCGCGTGCACGAAAACTCGACGCCGAGCGAGATTTCGATAAATGCCTCGGGGCTTGAAAACGATAGAACTGCAGCATGGCCACCAGTATTCCCAGTATTGATATATTAGTGTCTATGACTGTAGCATAGACACCAGTATTCCAAGTATTGATATATTAGTGTCTATGACTGCAGCAAGAGGACACGGGCATATGCGATATTTGTATTTGTATTTCTTTTTATCACAACAGATTTCTCTGTGTGAAATTCGGGCTGCTCTCCCCAGGGAGAGCGCGTCGCTACACTACATCGCCACCCATTTTTGTTGTTGTATTTTTTTCCTGCGTGCAGTTTTATTTGTTTTTCCTGTCGAAGTGGATTTTTCTACAGAATTTTGCCAGGAACAACCCTTTTGTTGCCGTGGGTTCTTTTACGTGCGCTAAGTGCATGCTAGCACACGGGACCTTGGTTTATCGTCTCATCCGAATGACTAGCGTCCAGACCACCACTCAAGGTCTAGTGGAGGGGGAGAAAATATCGGCGGCTGAGCCGTGATTCGAACCAGCGCGCTCACATTCTCTCGCTTCCAAGGCGGACGTGTTACCTCTAGGCCATCACTCCATATATCGGTAACTAACAAGGCAAGAAATTTATTTCATGTACCCTCTGGGGGCAATGAAACATTATACATCGACGTCTTTAACACACACAATATAAACAGAAAGTAATATATAAAAACAAACAAACAACAACAAAAAACCAGCAAAACCCCCACACAGGCAATCAGGCAAATACGCATTAACAATGATCTCCCATCACAATAGAAAAAAAAAAGAAGATTCCCTATCAACGTACAACGTTGAACTTATCCCATTTTAAAACAATGTGCTGACAGAACCGCAAGCTTTGAGAGCGTTTCAACATCGACAGACCGACGATTTAAGGCCACGCCACTCAGGCGGGAGGTCAAGATGTTCTCAGGTTGATGTCACCGTGTGTTGTAATTCAAGGCTCGACAGGGTCCCGTGGGAAACCGCCACAAGTTTGGAGCGTTGTTCAGCCCGTTGCAGTTTTGGCCCAACGCTCGGCTTATCTCACAGATTGACATAAGCTTACAGTTGGGGCCAACAGCAAAGTGAGAGCTGTAATAATGGACATTTGTTGAGCGCTTTCCTCCCTTAAAGAGAGCTCAAAGCGCTTTACAATAAACATCAAACACACACACACACTCACGCGCGCGCGCAATAACTCACAAAAGAAAGAAGAAGAAAAATAATGATATAGCGCACAATAATATAAAACAGATTCAGAGACTACGCGTATTACATAAGTACACACACACACACACACACACACACACACACACACACACACAACGAAACAGAGAAAGAGTTTGCATGGCTTATAACTGAAAAGGTATGGAAGGTCAATGGATAGGCGTTTTCAAAAAGATGTGTTTTCAGACCAGTTTTGAAAGATTGAAATGAAGGAGAGTGGCAAAGATCGATCGTGAGATAAACTGTTCCAGACATATGGAGCTGAATAAGAAAAGGAGGAATCACTGAAGGATCGGGTTTTAACACGGGGAGCAAGTAGCCGCCGTGAATCGGAAGATGATCTCAGTTTTCTGCTGCAGTGGTAATTCGTTTACGGCTTAGTCTTTTGTGAAGGACTATGACTCTGAAATTAGGAGGCAAGATTGCCCTGGCTCTTAGAGCTGCAGCCATGGGAGCTTGTCTGTCTTTGGAAACCATCCCAACACCGACTGTCCTAAACCCCTCTTGGCCGAGAGAGTGGGGATGTGTTTTGGACAAGACACTCTCCACTATAGTCAAATTCTAGCTCAAATTGTACAGCAGATGCCTCCTTTGCTGTTTTGGTGGCCTTAGTCGGACACGACTGACTATCACACATCAGTGGCAGGAGGAGACAGTTTGTTGCGGTGTTTTATCTTATTCTCAGGCACGGGTTATAACTCGATGGGTTAACGAGTGCTAGGAGGGCACGGGTTTTGACACGGTGTGTGATAACTTGTGGCAACAGTTAGCAAGGGTTTTGACACGGTGTGATAACTTGCGGCAACAGTTAGCAAGGGTTTTGACACGGTGTGATAACTTGCGGCAACAGTTAGCAAGGGTTTTGACACGGTGATAACTTGCGGCAACAGTTAGCAAGGGTTTTGACACGGTGTGTGATAACTTGTGGTAACAGTTAGCAAGGGTTTTGACACGGTGTGTGATAACTTGTGGTAACAGTTAGCAAGGGTTTTGACACGGTGTGATAACTTGCGGCAACAGTTAGCAAGGGTTTTGACACGGTGTGATAACTTGTGGTAACAGTTAGCACGGGTTTTGACACGGTGTGATAACTTGCGGCAACAGTTAGCACGGGTTTTGACACGGTGTGTGATAACTTGTAACAGTTAGCAAGGGTTTTGACACGGTGGGATAACTTGTGGCAACAGTTAGCAAGGGTTTTGACACGGTGTGTGATAACTTGTGGTAACAGTTAGCAAGGGTTTTGACACGGTGTGTGATAACTTGTGGCAACAGTTAGCAAGGGTTTTGACACGGTGTGATAATTTGTGGCAACAGTTAGCAAGGGTTTTGACACGGTGTGATAACTTGTGGCAACAGTTTGCAAGGGTTTTGACACGGTGTGATAACTTGTGGTAACAGTTAGCAAGGGTTTTGACACGGTGTGATAACTTGCGGCAACAGTTAGCAAGGGTTTTGACACGGTGTGATAACTTGCGGCAACAGTTAGCAAGAGCTTTGACACGGTGGGATAACCAGTTGATCTTATGCAGGGTTCGTGATTCTGAGAGAGAAACTGTTGTATTCAGCCACGGATTGTAACACGGTGGGGTGGGTGGGGGGCAGGGGGGGGGGACACCAATGCACCTTTCTAAAGCAATTGTCAGTTTGGACCATGAATGTGCGTGTCTGTGCGTGTGTTTTTGTGTGTGTGTGCGCGTGACGAGAGTTGGTGAAGGGGTGGGTGGGTGAATACGTGTTTCCGGAATCACGTTCATTTATCCTTCCTGCCTGAACTACAATGCTTTGCCTTCTGACACTTTATACAATCGGAATTTCCTTCTCCCCCCGCCCCCCTCCCCCCCACAACACTGCCTTCACTGAAACTGTTGTCTTTCCTCCACCTCCTGCTGATGCTGCTGATGTTCTACTGCTTTTTTTTTTCTTCCTTGATGGGCTGACTGGTTGGCTGACTGGCTAACTGACTGATATGTTTCACTGTTAATTACTGATGTATTGGAAGCAGGACTATACTGTTCTGACCCACACCAAACAAAGAGGTATAGACAAAGGTGTGACCTGTGATGTAGGGGGGCGGGGGTGGGGGTGGGGGGCGTGGTCAAAGCACAAGACTGAATAATGACTTTGAGATCCATGCTAATCTTCCTTTTCTGTGTTGACTGGGCCATCTTTCCCCTTGTCTGAATAATACTATTCAGCGGTTTTGTTTTGGCTTGTCACTCTTGTGTAGACAGGCGCAATAGCCGAGTGGTTAAAGCGTTGGACTGTCAATCTGAGGGTCCCGGGTTCGAATCACGGTGACGGCGCCTGGTGGGTAAAGGGTGGAGATTTTTACGATCTCCCAGGTCAACATACGTGCAGACCTGCTAGTGCCTGAACCCCCTTCGTGTGTATATGCAAGCAGAAGATCAAATACGCACGTTAAAGATCCTGTAATCCATACCAGCGTTCGGTGGGTTATGGAAACAAGAACATACCCAGCATGCGCACCCCCGAAAGCAGAGTATGGCTGCCTACATGGCAGGGTGAAAACGGTCATACACGTAAAAGCCCACTCGTGTGCATACGAGTGAACGCAGAAGAAGAAGAAGAAGTCACTCTTGTGTAGCTTCAGGGAAACCTCGGAACCAGTTTCAGCGGCTGGGGGCTATCCTTTCATTTCAACAGCTCTCTGTGTCTCTAGCAGTTCTATTCTAACCTTCCAGCTTCATTTCGGCTAATTGTCAACGTTCTGCAACCAGGAAGGCATTTCGTAAATTATTGGGTTTCATTGGATCGGTCAATCATTTTAATGTCTGAAACATACAGTGGGTGTATTTTACGGTTATCAAACTTTATCTTGTAAACTGTTCAGATTTGTGCTTCATGAAGAAGGGCATGAGTTTGGATATTGGTCGTTGTAGATGCGATGTATAGGTTGGGCAAGTGTGGTGTGGTGTGGCGTGGTGTGGTGTGGTGTGGTGTGGTGGTACAGATGCTGCCTGTGTGTACTTCTTCCTGTTTCGGTTTACTCGATCTGCCTTGTGCATGTTTGGACGAACCGACTGTTTTAACTGTCTCATGTTAACCATTTCCTCTTTTCTTTTCTTTTTGCGCTTTAAAAATTTCGTATTGTATTGTGTTGTATTTGTGTGTGTGTGTGTGTGTGTGTGTGTGTGTGTGTGTGAACAGAATTCGGGCTGCTCTCCTCGGGGAGAGCGCGTCATTGCAATAGTGTTACCTTCAACACCTTTTTTTTCCCCCTTCTTTTTCTGTCTCTCTATCTTTCACTGTCAGAGTGGATTTTTCTTATGATTTTACCGGGGACAACCCTTTTGTAGCCGTGGGTTCTTTTTACGTGCGCTAAGCGCTTGCCGCACACGGGGAACTCGGTTTATCGAATGACTAGCGTCCAGACCACCACTCAGTGTCTAGTGGAAGGGAGTGGGAGAAATTCTGGCGCTCAGATTCTCACGCTTCCTGAACAGACACGGTACCACTGGGCCCGGACATCACTCTCATCTACATTTTACATTCCCTTTTTTTTTTTTTTTCTGAAAAGCGCGATTGCAGCTCCTGCAACAGTAAACAGCGCTCAACAACATCCATGCAATTTTGTTCGTTTGTTTGTTCTGTTATTTTACGTGTCAAGCCCATGTTCTTATAAATAGAAAATCTATTTGTAAGTCCGTGGTCAAGACACGTATGTTTTAGCTATGAGCCAAGAGAAACACCGGGCGTTTGATTATTGAACGTGTCTTTATGAGAAACAGTCGTCCTTACAGTGTGAGAGAGAATCTTTTGATCAGTTTTCATTGTTCCGTTCCATTCCTTAGCTGTTATAATCTACTTTTTTTTGTCATATACAAGTGTGTGTGTGTGTGTGTGTGTGTGTGTGTGTGTGTGTGTGTGTGTGTGTGTTTCTTGTTGTTGTTGTTGTTGTTTTAAATATTAACTTCAAGTAAACGTCATTTTTTTTGACACATGGAAAATAATTTCATGGGCTTTCAGTCTGTGCTGCCAATGACTAGAGTGTAAACCATCAGTGGATGAGCTAAACTGTACTAGGAAAATAAAACCTGCAATTGTGTACTTGGTCAAGTCGTCTGTACCCCTCCCTAATATCTCTGTGTGTGTGTGCGTGCGTGCGTGTGTGTGTGTGTGTGTGTGTGTGTGTGTGTGTTTGCGTGTGTGTCTGGATACGCCTATTGTGTGAAATGTGCTTGCATGAACAATTAAAAATCGTTATTCTTCATGAACGTCAAAACAACACAAACTTTTTCTTGTTTATCTAACACTGAATCCGAAAGTCTTGGGCAACATGAAAAAAAAAAAAGATCTCACTCATGTTAATCGTTCTTTCAGAGTGTTCACATCACTAAACGGTACCAGCAAAGAAAGTAAATCATCAGTTTCAGTTTCTCAAGGAGGCGTCACTGCGTTCGGACAAATCCATATACGCTCCACCACATCTGCTAGGCAGATGCCTAACCAGCAGCATAACCCAGTCAGGCCTTGAGCGCATGCTTATATATATTTGTGTTCCAATCAGAGAGGATTTCTTCCACAGAATTTTGCCAGAGGACGAAGGTTGCCATGGGTTCTGTTTCAGTGCCCCAAGTGCGTGCTGCACACGGGACCTCGGTTTATCGTCTCATTCGAATGACTAGACGCTCAGTTTGCTTTTCTAGTCAAACTTGGGAGAAAGGGCGAGAGCGGG
>NC_134888.1:3169988-3172488 GCF_041734735.1 Babylonia areolata | reverse complement strand
CAACGACATAGTTGTTATCTCTATTTTCTCTCTGTCACCATAACAGACCAAACCTACAACTCACAAGATATGTGTCATCATAACAGACCAAACCTACAACTCTCAAGATATGTGCCATCATAACAGACCAAACCTACAACTCTCAAGATATGTGTCATCATAACAGACCAAACCTACAACTCTCAAGATATGTGTCATCATAACAGACCAAACCTACAACTCTCAAGATATGTGTCATCATAACAGACCAAACCTACAACTCTCAAGATATGTGTCATTATAACAGACCAAACCTACAACTCTCAAGATATGTATCATCATAACAGACCAAACCTACAACTCACAAGATATGTGTCATCATAACAGACCAAACCTACAACTCTCAAGATATGTGTCATCATAACAGACCAAACCTACAACTCACAAGATATGTGTCATCATAACAGACCAAACCTACAACTCTCAAGATATGTGTCATCATAACAGACCAAACCTACAACTCTCAAGATATGTATAACAAATACATATTTCATTTCTTGCATGCATATTTAAAAAAGTTGATGCATTTTTTAAAAATTATCAAATCACAATGACATCATAGTTCTAAACACCGAAGTCATAATAATCATCTAAATTTCTTTCCTGTTGATGAAGCCAAAGAAAAGTAGCATTTAGCATTTTTGTCAAAAAGAAAAAAAAAACAATAAAAATGAATAAAAAGATATGACTATCTTTTAAGATGTAAACTCTTCAACAATGGCACAAAAGAAAAAAATAACAATATCACACACAGCACTGATGAATGTTTAACATCACTGAATATGTTCTTTTCCTTCCCACCAATCAAATCGTCAGTTTGTAAGAACTAGTTTCGACCAATAAACAAAGCAAAAGTTCCGCAGCAAAGGACGTCTCCAATAACACAGACTTGTAACTGACAGGATACAATAAACACAAGCCGCATGCAACAAAATAAGGCCAAAAGGATACGCTGAATAGCCGAAAAAAGCGTAAGACGAGACAGAGCGTAAACCTGACAAGATGGCGTGGAGAGCCTTGGCCAAAGGAATGATTAAGCGCTTATAGTTTTTAGAGGCGTTTGATTGGCTGAGAGCGGGTGGGCCCGTCTTTTCACTGTTAGCCGCACGAAATTTGGCCAAGCAGAGCAAACCAATAGGCCTAGTTTGCATCAGTTTGACATGGTACAGTATATGACACCAAAATGGGATTCCCTGTGTCAACCCCGACTCCCTGCCCCCCCGTTAGAGCCATTCACGACATGGGAGGTTTCTGAAATGAAAGCCCGTAGGATTCTTCCACCATAACTCTGACAGCTCAGCAGACCGATACTGGGGAATATTGCAAAGATTCACGGCACCAAACCTCATGGGTTAACTCACTCAGTACGGCCAGTCCTCTCTTCTCCTCTACACAGACCCCTCGGATGTCCAGTGGGTGTCTGAATGACCCAACCTTTAGCTTCCGTCGTCAGAATTGTGGTATTCTTTGTCAACATTCACCTCTTCAGTATAAGAGCCTTCCGCTTGCAATATTTTGATGATGGTAACTGGGGTGAAACGCTGTTAATGTCGTCTCTTTCGCCGTTCGTATGGAGAGAGTTAAGAGACTAGAAATATATGCCATCACAGCCCCTATCTTTCCCTGTTGCTCCAATGTCCCACAGCAATGCTCCGCACAGACAGTATCGATGCCTAAGCCCAGATATGTCCTTCATCCTGTATCAAATTCTGAGGTCCTGAATGAAGATGGCAATCATGCGCATGCCACGGCGAGCTTGGCTGAATAAAAACTGGAAAGACATTTCCGTAGAAACACACATTGTACACAGCTGTCTAGGTTATGAGAATATAAGTATGAGCTGCTCCATTCAAGCTTTTATTTTCTTAGGGGGTGGGAAGGGGGTGCGTACAAGGGGGTTGTGATTCTTGATGTTTTGAGATTCTGGATTGGAGACTTTAAGAATTATTTGAAAAATCATTTCAGTGTATTGAGGTAACAGCCTTTGTCTAGACAAAAAATGTTTATCAGCTTTTCTATTATTCAAATGACATTATGCTGTTCAAGGCAATACCACAGATCACGAATGCCATGCTATGAATGAATGGAATTACATCTTTTGCAGGATTTTAGCATGATGTCGTTCTGAGGGTGGGTGTGATGTGTGGTGGGGTGGGGTGGGGTGGGAGAATCTGCAACACTCAGTACCCACATGTCGAAACCACACCAACAAGATGTTACCAGCACAGCGCGCACATCCCACTTTAAACCGTCAACAGTGACTGAATCATTCTAATTCTCATGACCAAATCGTGATTCTCGATGACAACAACAACAATCCAAAATGGAAACAAAAAGCCACCATGAACCCCTCCTACAAAGACAGCCACATCATCACACTCTCTGCAGCACAACTTGTTTCTACAGACAGGCAGACAGACAGACAGGGGGGGGGGATGAAAATCTCATATTTGCAGGCGGA
>NC_134888.1:3024988-3164988 GCF_041734735.1 Babylonia areolata | reverse complement strand
GAGAGGGGTGGGTAGGAAGGGTGAGTGTGTGAGAGGGGTGGGTGGGAAGGGTGAGTGTGTGAGAGGGGGGGTGGGAAGGGTGAGTGTGTGAGAGGGGGTGGGTGGGAAGGGTGAGTGTGTGAGAGGGGGGGTGGGAAGAGTGAGTGTGTGAGGGGGTGAGGGGGTGGGAAGGGTGAGTGTGTGAGAGGGGTGGGTGGGATGGGTGAGTGTGTGAGAGGGGGTGGGTGGGAAGGGTGAGTGTGTGAGAGGGGGGGTGGGTGGGAAGGGTGAGTGTGTGAGAGGGGGGGTGGGAAGGGTGAGTGTGTGAGAGGGGTGGGTGGGATGGGTGAGTGTGTGAGAGGTGGGGAGTGGGATGGGTGAGTGTGTGAGAGGGGGTGGGTGGGAAGGGTGAGTGTGTGAGAGGGGGGGGGATGGGTGAGTGTGTGAGAGGGGGGGTGGGTGGGAAGGGTGAGTGTGTGAGAGGGGGGGGGGGGGATGGGTGAGTGTGTGAGGGGGTGGGGGGGTGAGTGTGTGAGAGGGGGGGGATGGGTGAGTGTGTGAGGGGGTGGGGGGGGTGGGAAGGGTGAGTGTGTGAGAGGGTGGGGGGGTGGGATGGGTGAGTGTGTGAGAGGTGGGGGGATGGGTGAGTGTGTGAGGGGGTGGGGGGGTGGGAAGGGTGAGTGTGTGAGAGGGGTGGGGGGGTGGGAAGGGTGAGTGTGTGAGAGGGGGGTGGTGGGAAGGGTGAGTGTGTGAGAGGGGGGGGAGGGTGAGTGTGTGAGAGGGGGTGGGGGGGTGGGAAGGGTGAGTGTGTGAGAGGGGGGGTGCGTGGGATGGGTGAGTGTGTGAGAGGGGTGGGTGGGAAGGGTGAGTGTGCGAGAGGGGTGGGTGGGATGGGTGAGTGTGTGAGAGGGGGGGGGGGGCCGGGGGTGAGTGTGTGAGAGGGGTGGGGGTGGGAAGGGTGAGTGTGTGAGAGGGGGGGGTGGGATGGGTGAGTGTGTGAGAGGGGTGGGGGGGTGGGATGGGTGAGTGTGTGAGAGGGGGGGGGGGGGTGGGATGGGTGAGTGTGTGAGAGGGGGGGTGGGAAGGGTGAGTGTGTGAGAGGGGTGGGTGGGATGGGTGAGTGTGTGAGAGGGGGGGGGGCCGGGGGTGAGTGTGTGAGAGGGGTGGGGGTGGGAAGGGTGAGTGTGTGAGAGGGGGGGGTGGGATGGGTGAGTGTGTGAGAGGGGTGGGGGGGTGGGATGGGTGAGTGTGTGAGAGGGGGGGGGGGGGTGGGATGGGTGAGTGTGTGAGAGGGGGGGTGGGAAGGGTGAGTGTGTGAGAGGGGGGGGGGTGGGATGGGTGAGTGTGTGAGAGGGGGGGGGTGGGAAGGGTGAGTGTGTGAGAGGGGTGGGTGGGATGGGTGAGTGTGTGAGAGGGGGTGGGTGGGAAGGGTGAGTGTGTGAGAGGGGGGGTGGGATGGGTGAGTGTGTGAGGGGGGGGGGTTGGGAAGGGTGAGTGTGTGAGAGGGGGGGGGTGGGATGGGGGAAGTGGGTGGGATCAGGACAGGAAAACTGAGCAGTCAGCAAATATTGTATTCAATACTTCTATAGGCCATTATCTAAAAAGAGGACGATGTGGTGACCATGTGCGTGTGTGTGTGTGTGTGTGTGTGCTGTGTGCATGCATGCGTGCGTGTGTGTGTGTGTGTGTGTGTGCATGCCTGTGTGTTTGAGTACCTTTCACTTTACTGTACTCTCATGTATTCACCTATCTATATTCACCTATCTATTTTGTTTATCTGCTTCATTTCATTTCATATCAATGTTCTACATAATCTCAGGGCAGGCTCTCTCAAGGCCTATATCAACACACTGGTTTATACCGAAGTCTGGCATCTGCTCCTTTAAAAAAAAAAGGAAGAAAAAAAACCAAAAAAACCCACAACCGCCAGATGTGCTGTAGCATATATCACTATATGGGTCAATCCTTACACTTCAGCACCTCCTTTAAACTGAAACCACAAGATGACGAGGTGTGTGGCAGGGGGAGTGGGGGTGGGGGGCGGTGGAAGGGAGTGGGGGGGCGGGGGGGGGGGGGCACGGACAATGTGACTACTGTGATACAGGTAACAAACTGTTCACATACACATGTGGTAGCCAAATGCTTCAAGTGCTTCGACTCTCCCCCCAAGTTTCCTGTACACGATCCAAGACTTCATCCCACCTGCTGAGCCCAAGGGTTGGAGATTTTTTTCTAATCTCACAGGTCAACATATGTGCAGACCTGCTAGTAACCTGAACCCCGTTTTCAAAGTGTGTATACGCATGCAGAAAATCAAATATACGTGATAAAAATCCTGTGATCCGTTTCCGCGTTCGGTGGGGTTACAGAAACAGGAAAATACCCAGCATGTAAACCCCTGAAAACAAGAGCATGGCTGCGCACATGGTGGGGTAAAAATAATTTTTAAAAAAAAGGTCATACATGTAAAAGCCCAATCGTACAATTTGCATGTAACGTATACGAGTGAACAAGAGAGTTGCAGCAGCCCTTCAAAGCAGAAGAAGAACTTTAAGGAGAAGAACCTCCAGACAATCATTCCACTGATTTCTATCTTGGCCCTCAAGAATAACAGCACACAACATGGTGTGTTAGCGCTCTCTCTCTCTCTCTCTCTCTCTCACCAAAGTTGGGTGGAGTCTTTTAACAGAAATTCCTTCAGAAATAAGTCAAACTCTCCCAAGTTCTGAATCTCCACCCCCACCCCCACCCCCACACCCCATCAGTAGCTGTCATAAAGGCTACGCTTGCATTTGCCTCACAAAGAACAATAACAAAAAAATAATAATAATAATACCACAGACAGGCAGAGAATGAAACAAAGAGAGAGAGGGAGGGAGGGAGAGAGGGAGGGAAGGGGAGAGAGAGAGGGGGGAGAGGGATGAGGGAGAGAGAGAGAGGGAGGCAGAGAGGGAGAGGGAGGGAGGGAGAGAGAGGAGAGGGAGGGAGGGAGAGAGAGAAAGAGGGGGAGGGAGAGAGAGAGAGAGAGAGGGAGGGAGGGAGAGAGAGAGAGAGAGGGAGGGAGAGTGGCGCGCGCACACACACACACACACACACAGAGTCAAAGACAGACACAAAAGAAAAAGAAATGAGATGTGAAAAGGTAACCAGTGGCTTCTTGTTCCACCGCACACACACACACACACACACACAACATACACACACAACACATACACACACACACACAGAGCACACACACACACACACACAACACATACACACACACACACAGAGCACACCAACACACACACACACACAACACACACACACACACACACACACACACACAGAACATAAAACCTGTAGAACAGGCATTCACCGCTGTCATCGCCTTTTCCCGTCTTGCCAGTTAACGATCATTTAGCAACAGCTTAAAGACCAGGACAAAACATGCCACACATGTTCCCATGCGCCTGCATTCACACATGTATACAAAAGGACAAAAAGCTAAAACAGCAGCTGGCATTCACTACTAAAAAAAAACAACAACAAGAGAGGCAAGGCCATCAAGACTCACATGTGATAAATTAAGTCCCCTAGCATTAATTACAGAGTAATTTCCCTTTTTCAATATCTGCACCAAAAACGTTTGCAAAATAAATAAAAATTCCATGCTTAGCAAAAGAAGGTCCTGTTTGAAAAAAAAATGATACTGACTCCTCTTGTTGTTGTGTCAGAATAAGAGGTCAAAGTGCCAAGTTCAGAGAATACAAAAAATATAAATATAACAGTAAATGCAGTTTGCAGATAATTAGGCTTCTTTTCTTTTCCCAGAGGTGCAATATTGTTTTAAACAAGATGACTGGAAAGAACTGAATTTTTCCTATTTTTATGCCAAATTTGGTGTCAACTGACAAAGTATTTGCAGAGAAAATGTCAATGTTAAAGTTTACCACGGACACACAGACACACACACACAGACAACCGAACAACGGGTTAAAACATAGACTCACTTTGTTTACACAAGTGAGTCAAAAAAACACAAGGGAGGTGTGCAGGTGGAGGGTGTGTGATGGGGTCGACTTGCACCACACAGCAAGAAAGTAAAAGGAAACCAGTCTGTCCAGACAGAGAGTTGCCGTCTGAAATGTTTCCAATAAATGAATTTAACCGGGCGACATCCAAGTTTCAAGTTTTAATTATCCTTTCACTCCTATTGGAGTATGGAGGATTAACTGCAAAATGATCTTTTCATGCCCAGAACAAACATTTCCAAATACACAACAATGTCACATTAAAGTTGAGAAAACACAAATGTTTTTCAACTCCAAAAGTATTGCTAGGCAACATTTGCAAATCTAATCATCTTACTTACAGCTAAAAAAATTAATGAATTTTTTGCCTCCTTTGAGCATATTACAAAAATTAAAAACCGATTGTGGAGACAAATATTTTTTAGGAACATATCTATTTCGTAACTGATCATAACTGGGACATTCCATTATAAAATGAAACTCATCCCCAATCACAGACATGTTACAAACCTTACAAAGCCGTAACTCTCGTGGCATGCCTTTGTGTCTCCCTGTTTCTATTTCCAGCTTATGATTATTACTTCGAAATCTGAAGAAGCTGATAACATAATTATCAGGCATTTGACTTGTATACTTTTCTCTACCAAATCCACTTTTGAAATTTGGATAAAACAAACATTTAGTACTACTCGCCTCTATATATGCTGGGACAAACCCACACAGCTTCTACAAGACTTAAAAGGGCAGGCATGTACTTCGACACAGGCCAGAAGGCAAAGCACTTTAAAGACAACAAAAGACACACAGAGAAATCCTGCTGTCACAAAAGAGTAATACAATACAATACAATACAATACAATACAGATATGACGAGGACAGCAGCACTTCTAACTGCACAGCAGCAATGCATGCAATAGCAATTGTTAATACTGCAGAAATAGTAGTAGCAGGAGGAGGAGGAGGAGGGAAAGGAGGAGGAAGAGGAGGAGGAGGAGGAGGTGTAGAAGAAGCAACAGGTGTTGGGAGTGGAACTACATTTTGCAGCAGCAGGGGAAGCAGTAAAAAGGCTGTCTCCTTCACTTAACCGCACCTTATGAATACAATAACAATAACAAAATACCATTCAACTTTAACCAACAGCTGCAACTGCTGCAGCAGCAATTGTTATCTAAAAACTGTTTCTATCTGTTTACTGTTCTTTTGCTCTGAAGAGAAATACATGTGCATTTGTGTCTTTACTTCAATTTACAAAGTACTCTCAAACTAGTCCAACTCTAAGGATTAAGTGTTTTCCTTGCCCCTTTTATGGTATGTGCCAACGAACAATCAAAGGAATGCTACACAGGGACATGTGCGTGTCTCTTTCTGTGTGTGTGTGTGTGTGTCAGAGAGAGTGTGTGTCTGTGTTTGTGTGTGTGTTTGTGTGTGTGTTTGTGTGTGTGTGACAGTGTGTGTGTGTGCATGCGTGTGTGTGTGAGTGACAGTGTGTGTGTGTGTGTGTGTGTGTCTCCGTGTGAGTGTGTGTGAGTGTGAGTGTGTGTGTCACAGAGTATGTCTGTGTTTATGTGTGTGTGTCTGCGTGCGTGATGCGTGCGTGTGTGTGTGAGTGACAGAGTGTGTGTTTGTGTGTATGTGTGACAGAGTGTGTGCCTGTGTTTGTGTGTGTCTGCGTGCGTGTGTGTGTCTGTATTTGTGTGTGTGTGTATGTGTGTGTCTCCGTGTGTGTGTCTGTGTGTGTGTGTGCACCAATGTGCATGTATATGTAGATCACAACCACTGTGTAAGTCTTACCTTGTGGAAAACTTGAGAGATGTAAAGCTCCTCGTCAACCATGCCGGAAAAGTCAGCGTTTTCTCCGAAAGCCTCTCCCATACCGAGTCTGCTCAAGACCTTCTTCAGCTCAAATGAGCTTTCCACTGAAAATCGAGGCAGCTTCAAATCTACCTGAAAAACAACAACATATGATTGTCATTATAAAAATAAAAAAATCTAAAGAGCACATAAACGCAAAACACCACATGATTTCATTTATCAAAGGCAGTGCTGCAATTCTTTTAAAAGATTCTTGTTAATTTTGCTCAGCTGACTTGCATACATGGACATAGTTCTGTTTCTTTTAGTTATAACCCTTAATTTCGGAAGTTAACTCACTCAGTACGGCCAGTCCTCTCTTCTCCTCTACACAGACCCCTCGGATGTCCAGTGGGTGTCTGAATGACCCAACCTTTAGCTTCCGTCGTCAGAATTGTGGTATTCTTTGTCAACATTCACCTCTTCAGTACAAGAGCCTTCCGCTTGCAATATTTTGATGGCGGTAATTGGGGTGAAACGCTGTTAACGTCGATTCTTTCGCCGTTCGTATGGAGAGAGTTAAGATTCCAGTGCTTTAGGAGGAAGGAGGGTATCACAGTTTCAGTTTCAGTAGCTCAAGGAGGTGTCACTGTGTTCGGACAAATCCATATACGCTACACCACATCTGCCAAGCAGATGCCTGACCAGCAGCGTGACTCTTAGTCAGGCCTTGAGAAAAAAAAAAAGGTGAATAAATAATAGATAAGCGTACATAAATAAATAAATAAAAATTATAATATAAAAAAGGTAGTAGTAGTAATAATAATAATAATAATAAATAGATAAATAAATAAGACAACAATGATGATAAATATGCAAATAAATGTAAAACATGAAGACACACATTCACACATACACTCACACATGCATAACAGATATGCACCAAACATGCAGTTTCACAGATATGAGAGCACAGTCAAATACACATAAACGTACATGAGCCCCAACACACACACACACATGACCCTTGAATCTGGAGAGGTGTTGCCAGGATAAAGGAGATGCTGAGATTGCCTTGTGGCAGACAGTTGCTAATATTAAAGTGGTTTTATCCTCAAACGGATCATAATGCATCTGGAATACTTGGCAGGCAGACAGTTGCTAATATTAAAGTGGTTTTATCCTCAAACGGATCATAATGCATCTGGAATACTTGGCAGGCAGTTAGTTTTGGAACCACGAGTGCATGAAAAGATTAGATTTCTATACAAGCATAACAGCTGCATAATATGCATGAATACCCAGATTCAAACACTCAACTGTTGGCCGCCGTTCTTTCTCTGTCTCTGGACCTTGCTTTTGAAATTTCTTCTTCTTCTTTCGCTTCTTTAGGTCTCCAAACTCAGCTCTTTCAAGCCTGGCCTTAAAACCCACCTCTTCCTAAGATAACCTCCCTCCCCTGCCTCTTCTTTGTTTTATCATTATCATTATTATGAACAATTATGCATAATCTTGAAAATAACCTCAAGGCGCTTACAAATGAACACATACGTAAATATCAAAAAGGAAAAATTGAACACGAGATACCAAACATGATTAAAAATCATTCATCCACCCCCCCAACACACCCACAAGCACACACGCAGTTTCTCAAGTTTAGAGTTATGCGTGCGTGTGAATGACTGGTGTGAAAGAGTTTTGATTCATCTCTGCACAAGATTCAGCGCTGTATAAATACATATGTATGTATACATATGTATGTGTATATAACTACATGCATGTACATGAATGTGTATTGTGTGTGCGTGTGTTTATGTAAGTTTGTGCCTGCTTATGTGTGCGTATGTGTTAGGGTAGTTGTTAGATACACATGTATGTTAAAATGTATGTATGCAGTGTGTGTGTGTGCGTGCGTGTGTGTGTGTGTGTGGTCACATTCTGGTGTGTGTATGCAACATACATGTAATGTTTTATGTTAACAAAAGCGTTTTTGTAAAGCACCTAGAGCAGATTTCTGGATAGTGTGCTATATAAGTATCCATTATTATTATTATTATTATTATAAATACTAATTATTATGACCTGGTCATCACATCCCACTTACTTTGACAGAGTGCATCTCGTGCTGCAGCTGCACCAGCGCATCATGGGTGAGTTTTGCTTCCAGCTTCTCCAAGCCGTCCACAGCATCCGGCAGCAAGATCAGCATGCTCAGGTCGTGACGGTCAGCACCGGCACTGTTGCTGGCATAAGGAAGCTCCACGGCAGCACAGTCCAGACTGCTGCTCTTACCAAAGTTGAAGTTTCTGGTCTGCTGCATCATGTCAACTTTGACTGTCCCCTGAGGGGTGAAGAAGTCGGCAGGTTTGGTGTTCAGGGCATCAAACTTGTGCTTCCAGTTCCCCTTGAAGTACATGGCCTGCACCAGCACCATGCGTGTCAATGGATTCATGGAGCCTGCTGGCAGCAAATCACGGATCTTGTCCCGCGTCTGTTCCGACACCCAGCTGTTGATGGTTTCCCTCTCTCCGTCAGGGTTAGTCGCAAACTCGGCCGTCACGGCCTGTGAGGCAAAGTGCTTCTGTGTCTCGGTGCTGAACTCAGGCTTTAAAGACAAGCCCGCGTTCACGTAAATGCGCTGTGCTCCCACCAGTATGTAGCCTGGCGTCTGCCCAGCGGATGATTCCTTCAGCAAGGGCAGGTAGCTGCCGAAGCCATTCTTTGGAATATCTGACGACCATTTCAGCGCTTGCTTCATCCCTTGAGCAGTTTTATTTCGTGCTCCCAGGTAGGTCATGGCAAGAGCTGTAGTGATGCTGTATGGAGCAAAGAACATGTTTTTGCCCTTTGCATCTGCTCCACATTGACGGAGAAGGTCAAAGGTGAAGTGGGTGTTGGAAATGGCCATATCCTTGACCTCAGCCACACCAGACAGATCTCCTGAAGCCATGTTTCCAACGATAATGATCTGAAGTATCAGTTGGCAGTGAATGTTCATGTGCTGTAGGGAAGAAAGAAAAAGAAAATATGTTAAAATCCAGCAGTTTCAATTGCTTTCATTTTGCCCGTGATACATTACTTTTCCTCAGAATTACCAAGAAATGATTCTAAAGAACCACTTTCTTTCATCTCTTATGTAAATCAATCACCCCATGATTTCAACATATATATTTTCAAACTAAAATGAATCCAATAAGGTTGTTTTTTTGTTTTTTTTTTAAATTAGTATGCTTTTAGTTAACTGTGTTCATAAGGTTGTTTTCTTTCCTTGAGATTATAAGTTTTACCACTAAAGGCATCTTGAAAACTGAAAATCTCTTTATCAGTTTCTCAACAAATTGTGACTGATGACAATAATAAATGAGCCGAGAAAAATGTTATATAACTTGGAAAGCAAAACCATAGACATCTCATTTCCATTTCTCCTCTTCAGCCATAAAGCAGACATCCACTGAGCCTGCTACACTTCCTCATAAACATGGCAACATGCTTGTCTATGATTTATTCAGTTACTACATCCGGGACAACACTCAGCTTTTTTCATAGATTGACATAAGTTTACACAGTTGGGCCAAAAGCAAAGTGAGAGCTGTGTTATAAATGTTTGTGGTTTTTTTTTTCATTGCAATGGGAAACTATTTACAACTTAGTCTTTTGTGAAGGACTATGACTCTCAAACTAGGAAGCAAAATTGCGTTGGCTCTTAGTGTTGCACCCTTGGGGGCCAGTTGGCCTTTGGGAACCATCCCAACACCAACTGTCCTAAAACCCTCTTGGCCGAGAGAGTGGGGATGTAACTTGGGCAAGACACTCTACACTAAAATCAAATTCTAGCCCAGAAACTAACGACAGCAGTTGCCTCCTCTGCTATTCTGATGGCCATAGTCGGACACTACTATCATATCCGGGACTGAATAATCAACCTAAAAAAAAACGAATGACTGAAATAAACTTTTTTATTTTCCGCCAGGCCCAAAACTCAACCTTGTTTCTCTCTATGATATATCGTATTCTTATACAAGAATGTATGCCAGTGTAACATTCGTAACTTCACAACATGTGATTTTGACTGGAACGATAGCCCAGGACTAGTCTTCTGTAAGATGAAGTTGGCTGGGTAAGTTGGAAGTAGTGACACTCAAGTGAGACTTCCTAGTTTCATAAATAAATAAAAAAAAGAAGTAATAAATAAATTGTACCACTCTGTTTTCAAGTTTTAGTCTCTATAATTTTGTAACGAACCTACCTAATGTCCACGCCCCCTATGTAAATACCACCCGGTGCCCCACTTGCTGTTCCTACCTCTTCCTTGGTTCCTGCTCGACTGACCCACAAAATAATCGTCGTCTTGCCAAACAACACAACAGGCTGCAGCTGCGCTGTCAGAGTAACGTCCCTTGTAAAGGAGCGTTGCCTGCCCAATACCGACCCCCACAACTGATCTGCACCCCGGACATGAGTAGGATTTTTTTTTTTTTATTTTATTTTTTTTATTCTTGTTTTAAGGCAATACCGGACACAGTCGTTATTAGTGGGTGGGTACATGGATATATATGGGAAATCTGGTATATACTCAGTTTCTACGAAAATTCGAAGTGTTCATGACTCAGTGACTACTTGAAAATGTAGGTACTTAATTTATAACCGACATATTATACACCGGCCATTTTATCTGTCAAAACACACGCACACACACGCGCGCGCGCGCGCCTGCGTGTATACTGCTAAGAAACACACATCAGACTAATGTTAATGTATTGATCTTCAACTGATTAATTCATCTTTTGGACATAGTATTTTATCAGTGGCATGTTATTTGGTCATTTGGTTTTGAAATTGGTTCGACTGAGGTCATATATATAAAGTAAAACTGACAGCTCTTTGTTTTAATGTATGCCTTTTTCTCCATGGCCCTTCTTACGAAATAAACGTTCACTGGTTCACCAGTTTGCGGGGGGAAAAAAAAAAAAATATATATATATATATATATATATATATATTATAGCATATGCTACGCTCTACCATTACAATGGTACATGAAAGTGAAACTGAGGGAACAGCGGGAGATAATAGTTTTACGGTTGTTTACAAGCTGAAAGCTGTACGAGTGATGATGGAGGAGAGGTACACGACGGAAAAGCAGGAAGGGGGGGGCGGGGGGGGGGGGAGGTAACGATCTAAAACTACTGAGTAGTAACTGATATCGTTCTTGTCCTGTAGTCAACACTGAATTGCCGGAAGCTAGTTCAAGTTAAACAATTGCCGGAAGCTAGTTCAAGCTAGTTCAAGTTAAACAATTGCTGGAAGCTGGACCGCAAATCTGAAACACAGTATATATATCCGGATCTGGGGGATGCCGTGGTGTGAGTGGAAGTGGAGGCCGATATCATATATGCTTCAGTCCGTCAGATCTACTGACACACACGTACGCCGGCACCAGCACTGACGGACACCTGACACACACCGCGGGCAATTCTACACAACCAAACACAACAAGCAAAACGTTTCATAACAATTAACAACTTCCAGTCTATTGACATTCAAAATGAAGGCATGGAACAAAAGTACTGGCCATGATTAATTAATAATTTGGGGAGTAATTTTGATTGCGTGATAATCTGATCAAGAAAACTCGTCAGTCAGTTGACAAACTATATTCAGAGTACAAGGGTATTCAGTCTCATTTATTATTGTCATAGCGGACGCTATGATCAATATTTAACGTTAAAAAAGAAAGAAATCGCCAATGTCTGACAATATACAACGACCGAGTTGTGTTCTGAACGACTGTTTCCACTCGCAATATTCTTTGGGTTGTTTTCATAGTATTCCGGTGTTAAGTTTCAGTTTCAGTCGCTCAAGGCGGTGTCACTGCGTTCGGATAAATCCATATACGCTACACCACATCTGCCAAGCAGATGCCTGACCAGCAGCGTAACCCAACACGCTTAGTCAGGCCTTGAGAGAGAGAGAGAGAGAGAGAGAGAGAGAGAGAGAGAGAGAAACAAAAAAGAGTTGGCAGAAATGAAGAATCGTCATATTGCAAAGTTCTCAAAGAGTCTGATTTCACTGAACGTAAAATTGGAAAGTAAGGCAAGGGCGAGGAGACGACTTCGCAAGTCGAAGATAGACGTTGTTCTGCTGGCATATTGTGACAGAGGTATGGAATGAGCACACTTGTCGGAAGCGCAAGAATAGTCAGATTTCTCTCTCTCTCTCTCTCTCTCTCTCTCTCTCTCTCTCTCTCTCTTTTCCCGGGGATAAATCACGACCGGCACAGCTCCAGCCCATTTACTCTCTCTCTCTCTCTCTCTCTCTCTCTCTCTCTCCACTCACCCACTGTGTCTGAATGTCGTCATTCTCCTAACACCCCAACCCCTGCCTCCTGTCCCTATCAAGTCCACGCTGATATGGTCTTGTTTATTTTGACAAGCAGACGTTAACACACACACACACACACACACACACACACACACACACACACCACTCACACACACAGAGCATGCTCACACATTGAGGCAGAGTTAATTACAAAAACATAATCACACACAAACACACACATGCACGCACTCATATGCATGTATATATGCAAACACACACACACATGCAGTGATGCACACACACATACTCACAAGCACACACATAATCACACACACACACACACACACACACACAGAGCCATGCACACACAGTCACACACAGGAAGCAAGAGAGTCTGAGTGCATGGGATCAATCAAATCAAATCAATCAAATACACTTTATTAATCCACATGGAAATTAAATTGTGCAATCACACAACACACACACACACACACACACACAACACTCACACACACAGAGCATGCTCACACACTGAGGCAGAGTTAATTACAAGCACATAATCACACACATGCACACACACTCATAAGTCATATGCATGTATATGCAAACATACACACACAGATGCAGTGATGCACACACACACACTTACAGGCACACACATAATCACACACACACACACACACACACACACACACACACACACACACACACACACAGAGCCATGCACACACAGTCACACACAGGAAGCAAGAGAGTCTGAGCACATGGAATCAAATCACACACTTCCCAGTACTTTCTTCCCCTTCACTAGATCTTTATTTGTGGTCTGGATGCTAGTCATTCGGGTGAGGTCATGAAGTGAGATCCTGTGTAGACAGGTCCCTTTGATTGTAAAAGAAATACAGTTACAGACAGAAAAAAAAAGAAGAAAAAAAAGTGGGAGGGAGTGTGTGGGGGAGGATTGGAGGGGCAGGGGGGAGAGCAGCTCAGATTTCACTCAGAGATATGTGCTGTGACCAGAAAGCAATAAAATACAATTATATACAGTTACCAATAATGTGAAATGAAGTATTTGCTCAATGAAATTGCCAGTGACAATGTAGATCAGCGATTGATTGATTGATTGATTGATGTGGTTACTTATATAGCGCCTATCCTCAGTCAGAGACCAAGCTCTAAGCGCTTTACATACATGGGGACATTTGCACCACAGGCTGCCTACCTGGGTAGAGCCGACTGACGGTTGCCACTGGGCACTCATCATTCGTTTCCTGTGTCATTCAATCAGATTCCAGATGCACACGCATACACACTCAGACAGACATGTAACATTTTACGTGTATGACCGTTTTTATTTATTTACCCTGCCATGTAGGCAGCCATACTCCATTTTCGGTGGTGTGCATGCTGGGTATGTTCTTGTTTCCCTAACCCACCGAACGCTGACATGGATTACAGGATCAACGTGCAGTATTTGATTTTCTGCGTGCGCACACACACAAAGGGGGTTCAGGCACTAGCAGGTCTGCAAATATGTTGACCTGGGAGATGGGAAAAATCTCCACCCTTTACCCACCAGGTGCAGCGAGATTCCAACCCAGGACCCTCAGTCCAGCGATGATGTGTAAATGATTTTAATTCTGTCACAGGGATGGCTATGAGCTGGAGTCCGCTGGCCTGAGCTGAAGTCTACATCCAAATCATCATCAATTCTGCACTGTCACCTACCAGCTCCTTTATTTTCCCAGTATGCGACTGCACTGCTCTCATTTTCTTCGCTCCTTGAGCAGTGGGCCTTTTGTCCATCATGGTGGTAAAAAGACACAACTGCTGCATGTCTGTAAAACAGCAGGGCATCATGACCGAAGAGTGTCCACACTTTCTCCACTGGCGTCAGCTTTTAACACTAAACCCCAGCGCAAACTCAACCTGAGTCTTCGGAAAAATAATACGGTTAGTGCATTGAAAAATTATTTTGAGTGAGTCATTGAATTAATTTTGTCAGTGAACATAAAGCCTATTGTGAATGTGTAGAGATGTTGATGTCTTATAGACAAGGTAGTGAAATAACTTTATTGAGTGTGCATTTCGGTAAATTATATATATATATATATTTTTATTATTATAATTTTGCCAGAATTTGTGTGTCTGTCATCAGTTTCTGAAGAACTTCTACTCAGACCAGCTTACAGCACGTGTGTGTGTGTGTGTGTGTGTGTGTGTGTGTGTGTGTGTGTGTGTGTGTGTAACATTTAGGTGTGGTGTTGATAGATGTGGTATTTTAAAAATCTCTATGCATGTGCCATATAAATGCTTCGGTTTGAAACCAAGAAAAGTTTTGAGTGTAAAGCATTTATTATGCTTATTTTTGGAAACTTTTAACTACTCGCACGCACATAAGACACTCTCTTCCTCATTAGTTACTAAAAGCATGATAACCAGGAACATTTTCAAAACAATGGCTTAAGTTTTAAAACAAAGAGCAAACAATTAGATTAATGATGTTTGTGATAAAGTAATGGTGTTTGTGATTAAGAAAAAAGAAAGATAATGTAATGCTATTTTGTTTGCAGGGTCTGTTTATGATTCCGGAGCTGGAAGACTACGCTGGCTTCTACTTGTTACAACATCAAGCCAGCGCCCAGGTGGAGCTTTTGGTAGAGGAGGCAACATCTCGGAATCGCTCCCGCAAAATGGTTGTCATCTTTGATGAACTGTCAGACTGTTTGTGTCGTGTGGCAGACATGGTAAGGTCTTTTGCTGTCTTGACTGGCTGAAACTGTGCAGTTTTTTGTTTTTTTTCTCCAGATCGATAGTATTTTTGTTTTCTTTTTGTTTTTCTTTGTAATGATGATAATATATTGTACTTATATAGTGCAAACTCCCAGTAGATGGGCTCTAAGTGCCTCACATGAAACAGTAGCAATTGAAACGTTGTATCAATGTTTATTTATTTACTTTTTTTTTAAAGCAGTGAAAAACAACCAAACCATTGACAGAGAACAACTAATAATGTGAAAACAACTAACAATTCAACCCTGCAATAAGCCTAATACAAAAAAAAACAAAAAACAAATGAAATATATTAATAACATGAGCAAAATTGTGACAGCGTAAACTATGGAAAACACACACACACACAACACACACACAAAACAACAACTACAACTCTTTGTGATGTGTGAATAAAGTGTGTGTGTTCACAAAGGACACTTTGTGATGTGTGAATAAAGTGTGCGTTCACAAAGGACACTTTGTGGTGTGTGTGAATAAAGTGTGTGTTCACAAAAGACACTTTGTGATGTGTGAATAAAATGTGTATTCACAAAGGACCCGTTGTGTGTGAATAAACTGTGTGTTCACAAAGGACACTTTGTGGTGTGTGAATAAAGTGTGTGTTCACAAAGGACACTTTGTGATGTGTGAATAAAGTGTGTGTTCACAAAGGACACTTTGTGATGTGTGAATAAAGTGTTTGTTCACAAAGGACACTTTGTGATGTGTGAATAAAGTGTGTGTTCACTAAGGACACTTTGTGATGTGTGAATAAAGTGTGCGTTCACTAAGGACACTTTTGTGATGTGTGAATAAAGTGTGTGTTGACTAAGGACACTTTTGTGATGTGTGAATAAAGTGTGTTGACTAAGGACAGTTTGTGATGTGTGAATAAAGTGTGTGTTGACTTAGGAGAATAAAGTGTGTGTTGACTAAGGACAGTTTGTGATGTGTGAATAAAGTGTGTGTTGACTAAGGACAGTTTGTGATGTGTGAATAAAGTGTGTGTTGACTAAGGACAGTTTGTGATGTGTGAATAAAGTGTGTGTTGACTAAGGACAGTTTGTGATGTGTGAATAAAGTGTGTGTTGACTAAGGACAGTTTGTGATGTGTGAATAAAGTGTGTGTTCACTAAGGACAGTTTGTGATGTGTGAATAAAGTGTGTGTTCACAAAGGACACTTTGTGATGTGTAAATAAAGTGTGTGTGTTCACAAAGGACACTTTGTGATGTGTGAATAAAGTGCGTGTTCACTGAGGACAGTTTTTGATGTGTGAATAAAGTGTGTGTTGACTAAGGACAGTTTTGTGATGTGTGAATAAAGCGTGTGTTCACTAAGGACAGTTTGTGATGTGTGAATAAAGTGTGTGTTGACTAAGGACAGTTTGTGATGTGTGAATGACGTGTGTGTTCACCAAGGACAGTTTGTGATGTGTGAATAAAGTGTGTGTTCACCAAGGACAGTCTGTAAGAAAACAGCGCTGTGTCCGGACAGGCTGACTTCATACGGGTGGCGCACCCTGATCGCAAGTTTGCCGAAGCCGCTGAGGACACCTGTGTCAAGCTATCCAGCCTGGTGGAGAAGTGAGTAACTTTTTCTGGAACACATCCACGCTTTGGGTGTGAGTCTTTTCAGTGTCCGGCACTCATCGGGGAATGTCGTTGGATGGATGTGGTGGCGGTTTCCACTCCGGGGGGGAGGCGCTCACTCAGTCCAGCTCCGCGACTGAGCCGTTATTGTCGTCAGTAGGGGGCTTAGTAGGTGGTGTCGTAAGTACGTTAAATCAGAACAGGCAACACCGAACACCACCAAAGTGACTCAGCAGCAGTGCAGGGTCTCCTCTGGTGTGTGGCCTCCTGGCGACCTAACATCGATGGTTCCCTGTGGACTGCCGGCACTGGGGCTGTAATAGACAAACCCGGGTGTGGCCGTGTATGGGTGAATCGGAATAAGCGACATGGGAGTAATGCCACTGAAACGGTGCAGATGGTGGGGCAGCAAAAAAAAAAAAAAACCCAAAAAACAACCACCACCTTTTCTTCTTTTTTTTTTTTTTTTGCTGCCCCATCATCTGCACCGTTTCAGTGGCATTACTCCCACGCCGCTCATTTAGATTCCCCCCATACACGGCCACACCCAGGTTCGTCTGTTGCAGTTCAGTGTCGACAGTCCACAGGGAACCATCGATGTTAGGTCGCCAGGAGGCCACACACCAGAGGAGACCCTGCACTTCTGCTGAGTCACTTCGGTGGTGTTCAGTGGTGCCTGACAACCACCTTTTCTTGAACATTGTCAGGTGTAAGTGGATGTCATTGAAAGGAGTTTCAGTTTCTCGAGGAGGCGTCACTGTGTTCGGACAAATCCATGTACACCACACCACATCTGCTAGGTAGTTGCTTGACCAGCAGCATAACCCGTGAGTACATGCATATACCTATGTGTACCTATCAGAGTGGATTTTTTTCTGCAGAGGACAACCCTTTTGTCGCTGTGGGTGACGGGCGCAATAGCCGAGTGGTTAAAGCGTTGGACTGTCAATCTGAGGGTCCCGGGTTCGAATCACGGTGACGGCGTCTGGTGGGTGAAGGGTGGAGATTTTTACGATCTCCCAGGTCAACATATGTGCAGACCTGCTAGTGCCTGAACCCCCTTCGTGTGTATATGCAAGCAGAAGATCAAATACGCACGTTAAAGATCCTGTAATCCATGTCAACGTTCGGTGGGTTATGGAAACAAGAACATACCCAGCATGCACACCCCCGAAAACGGAGTATGGCTGCCTACATGGCGGGGTAAAAACGGTCATACACGTAAAAGCCCACTCGTGTGCATACGAGTGAACGTGGGAGTTACAGCCCACGAACGCGGAAGAAGAAGAAGAAGAAGTTGCTGTGGGTTCTTCTTCAGTACTCCGAGTGCGTGACGTACACAGGACCTCAGTTTATCGTCTCATCCAAATGACGAGAGTTTCAGTTTGATTTTCCAGTCAAAATTGGGAGAAAGAGCAAGACCTAGACTCAAGATCTAGTGGAGTGGTGGCCTAGATGTAAGGCGTCCGCCTAGGAAGCTAGAGAATCTGAGTGTGCTGGTTCGAATCACAGCTCAGCCGCCAATATTTTCTCCCCCTCCACTAGATCTTGAGTGGTGGTCTGGACGCTAGTCATTTGGATGAGAGGATAAACCAAGGTCCTGTGTGCAGCATGCACGTAGCGCACATAAAAGAACCCACAGCAACAAAAGGGTTGTTCCTGGCAAAATTCTGTTGAAAAATCCACTTCAATAGGAAAAACAAATATGACTGCACACAGGAAAAAATACCCCCCCCAAAAAAGGGTGGCGCTCTCAGTGTAGCGACACACTCTCCCTGGGGAGAGCAGCCTGAATTTCACACAGAGAAATCTGTTATAACAAAAAGAGAAATTCAGTACAATACAATACAATACAATACAATACAATCCAGACCGTCACAGACATTGTATCGGCAGATAAACCCAAATTCTGCCCCAAAAAGATCCACTCAGATATACTTCAGTATGTGTGCATGTGATTGAAGCGTGACTGAATGATACAGGAGACGTATGATGAGCACCCAGAGGCAGCTATCAGTCTACTCTACCTAGGTTGGCGCTCTGTTGTACAAATGACTGTATGTAAGTAAAGCGCTTAGAGCTTGATCACTGACTGAACATTGGCGCAGAAGTATCCATATCAATCAAATTACTGGGTTTAATGAGTGTTTTTGTAAAGTGCTTAGAGCTTGGTCTTTGACTGAAGATAGGCACTTCATAAGTGTCAATGATGATATCAATAATGATGGTGATGATGTTCGTCCTTCCGATTCGAAGATGTCCGTGGCTTCAAAAATTAGTTTTGAGATCATGACTTGCGCTAGTTTTGGATTAAAAGTGAGGGAGGGTTTGCGCAGGTTGTCAGCCTGACTCTCTTGTCCCAGCCAGTCTGGACCCAGTGGCAAGACATCGTCAAGACGGCGAGAGATAGTCAAGACGACTGGAGATAGGTCAGGATGCAGTGGATGGCTGGCAGTGTTCTGCGTGTGTAATAAGATAAGATAAGAATAACTTTATTATCTCCAACTGGAGAAATTTGGTCAGGTGCATTATCACAACATAGACAAGTAAACAACATGGGGACCATAACTGTAAAAGCCAACAACAGCCCCAACAAATATTACGAAGATACAAATGTAAAAAAATATCACGTACATCGTTTCATACATACATCCACACACTGCAGGTAATAACTAGTATTCTTAATGTAAAAACAGAAAGAATTAAGAAACATTATTTGAATATAATTATAAACATAGCCTACTATACTGCACATTGATTATAATAGACAGATAAGATAAGAATAAAGATGAATTGCGGAAAACCACAACCAGATAATCAGCACACACCCGCACCGCACCCCCCCCCCCCCCACACACACACACACACACACGCGGATAACTTGATCAAACAAGAGTAATAAACATATGTTCTCAAATAAAAGCATTTCACATATTCGCTTTTAAAAACATTGCGCCCTCTTAGCACTCCACGGCGCATTGCTGAGAATCGCCTTTCTGCCTGTTGAACCAGTGATGGTTTCTTCCGCGCAGTCCGCCGAATCCAGGCTTCACACTCTAGGTGATGATGGAGTCTCCCGTCGGACCGACAGATGAGTAGGCAGGCAGGCTTATCTGTTTTTTTCTGGCATTAGCCTGGTTGCCTGACCAGCACAGGTGACTTTTTTTTTTAGTGAAGAGTTGTGCAGTCCCTTCCCCACTCCCTCGCCTACTAACGCTCAGAGTCCCACAGGTGCAGATATTGCCATGTGTAGAACGGCCTCGGCAGGTGCAGGTTTTTTTTTCGGAGTTCCATCTCCTAGGAGGACTTCCAGGCAAGGATAAGAGCTCCCCCTGCCCTTTGGTCATCCTCTTCTGCCTTCACGGCCGTTGGGAAAGGTTTCCTCCTCCGCCTGGTCCGTCATTGGGAGACTTCACATGCGGCAGGTAGTACTGGGTTACATGGTACCAGTAGCAAGGGCTATGCCCCTGACCTGACACTGTAGGTAGACAAGCCCTAAATGTTTTGGGTCCACGGAGGCAGTTCTTGCGGCGTGCTCGCAAGTCTCCCTACCCATTGTTTGGCATCCTCTCATCCACCGTTAATAATACAGCGTTGTGTGACGCAGGCTGAACACGAACACGGCGATCCACAGTGCCCTGAAGGAAGTTTTGAACCACGGGGACGTGGTGGACACAGACAGTGTGGACCACAGGGTGGCCCAGCTCTTCATGTTCGACTTTGAGCAGAGCGGTATTCATCTGGAGCAGAGCAAGGTAGACTTTTTTTCTTTCTTTTTTTTGTCTCTTGTTTTTGCATTCACCTGGAACAGAAGAACATAGATTGTTTATTCTTTTTTTCCATTCACTTGGAACTGAGGAACATAGATCATTTATTCTTATTTTGCATTCACTTAGGACAGAAGAACATATCTCATTTAGTGTTTTTTTGCTTTCGCTTTGAACAGAAGAGCATATTTTGATTATTCTTGTTTTGCATTCACTTAGGACACAAGAACATACTTTGATTATTCTTGTTTTGCATTCACTTAGGACACAAGAACATACTTTGATTATTCTTGTTTTGCATTCACTTAGATCAGAAGAGCATGTTTTGATTATTCTTGTTTTGCATTCACTTAGGACACAAGAACGTAGTTTTGATTATTCTTGTTTTGCGTTCACTCAGGACAGAAGAACATAGCACGTTTATTCTTTTTTTGCATTCGCTTAAAACAGAAGAACATATTTCATTTAGTGTTTTTTTGCTTTCGCTTAGAACAGAAGAGCATATTTTGATTATTCTTGTTTTGCATTCACTTAGGACACAAGAACATAGTTTGATTATTCTTGTTTTGCATTCACTTAGGACACAAGAACATAGTTTGATTATTCTTGTTTTGCATTCAGTTAGGACAGAAGAACGTAGTTTTGATTATTCTTGTTTTGCATTCACTCAGGACAGAAGAACGTAGTTTTGATTATTCTTGTTTTGCATTCAGTTAGGACACAAGAACATATTTTGATTATTCTTGTTTTGCATTCACTTAGGACACAAGAACATACTTTGATTATTCTTGTTTTGCTTTCGCTTAGAACAGAAGAGCATATTTTGATTATTCTTCTTTTGCATTCACTTAGGACAAAAGAACGTAGATCGTTTATTCTTTTTTTTCTTTTTTTTTTTTCTCTGTTTTTTGTCTCAGAGACAAAGGTTTGTGGAGCTGAACGAAAGCGTCCTGATGCTGGGAAGCTACTTCCAGCAGGGGACCCAGCGCGGAATATCCATCACCAAGGACAGACTTCCGGAAAACCTGAGACACGTGTTAGTAACCTCCTGCTGATGGTTAACTCACTCAGTACGGCCAGTCCTCTCTTCTCCTCTACACAGACCCCTCGGATGTCCAGTGGGTGTCTGAATGACCCAACCTTTAGCTTCCGTCGTCAGAATTGTGGTATTCTTTGTCAACATTCACCTCTTCAGTGTAAGAGCCTTCCGCTTGTAATATTTTGATGGTGGTAATTGGGGTGAAACGCTGTTAACGTCGTCTCTTTTGCCGTTCGTATGGAGAGAGTTAAAGAATTTCTTTGGGGGGGGTATCAGATAGTCATTCGGATGAGACGATAAACCGAGGTCCCGTGTGCAGCATGCACTTAGCGCACGTAAAAGAACCCACGGCAACAAAAGGGTTGCTCCTGGCAAAATTCTGTAGAAAAATCCACTTCGATAGGAAAAACAAATAAAACTGTACGCAGGAAAAAGTACAAAAAAAAAAAAAAAGGGTGGCGCTGTAGTATAGCGACGCGCTCTCCCTGGGGAGAGCAGCCCGAATTTCACATAGAGAAATCTGTTGTGATAGAAAGAAATACAAATACAAATAAACGTGGTGAAATGATTTGGAGACCAAATGTTTTGGAGTTTAAAGTGGAGAGTCATGCTGTAATTAAAAAAAAAAAAAATAATTTTTTTTTTTTTTAGTGTCAGATAAATGGTGAAGGGATTTGGAGACAAAACTTAAAAGAATGTGAAGTGCGAGTCATACTGACTTATCATTATTATTGTTGTTATTGTTATTTTTAATTACACATACTTAACCGTGACCCACTAGTGCAGACTCCGGCAGGGGTCTGACATTCCTGTCCTGTGCAAACTACTATCCGCCTATGCAGAGGTTATAATTTATATTATTATTATTATTATTGTTATTGTTGTTGTTGTTGTTTGTTGTTGTTGTTATAGTATTTTTCAATTTCTTTATCAGAACAAATGTGGGGTGAAAAAGATTTGGAGGTAGAACATAGTGGTTTGAAAGAAGTGTGACTCTGGTCAGCTGGTCTCTAGCCACAACTCTCTTGTATTCGGGTTTCATCCGGTGTCTAAAAAGTGTGTGTGTATGTGTGAGTGTGTGTGTGTGAGTGTGTGTGGGGGTGGGTGGGTGTGGGTGGTGTGTGTGTGTTTCATCTGAAGACTGACAGGGATGTGTTAATGCGTTGTTGACAGATTTGAATGGAGGAAGAGAGAGAGAGAGAGAGAGAGTGTGTATGTGTGTGTGTGTGTCTGTGTTGTTCATCCATTCACTAAGAGGGTATAAACACATAATGTTGACAGGTTTGGAATGGAGGAAGAGAGAGAGAGTGTGTGTTGGTGTGTGTGTGTGTGTGTGTGTGTGTGTGTGTGGGGGGGGGGGGGGGGGGCGGGGGGTAGAGAGTGTGTGTGTGTTTTTTTCATCTGAAGACTGACAGGGATGTGTTAATGCGTTGTTGACAGATTTGAATGGAGGAAGAGTGAGAGAGAGAGAGAGAGTGTGTATGTGTGTGTGTGTGTCTGTGTTGTTCATCCATTCACTAAGAGGGTATAAACACATAATGTTGACAGGTTTGGAATGGAGGAAGAGAGAGAGAGTGTGTGTTGGTGTGTGTGTGTGTGTGTGTGTGTGTGTGTGTGTGTTGGTCATCCATTCACTGACGGGGTATAAACACATGTTGTTGTCAGGTTTGGAATGGAGGGGGACAACGTGATGGTGACGGGTCTCTTCAACGACCACTACAGTGACATGGTGAGTCAGTCATTGGGGTGACACTGCTACACACACCATACACACCATACACACACACACACACACACACACACACACACACCCCTGCTCTACCCCTCCCTCACCCTCAACCTCCACCCTGTTCCCCCCACACACCACCTTGAAACACCCACACACACACACTAAACACTGAACACACTCTACACACACCACACACACACTCAAACACACACACACACATACACTACACACACACACACACACACACTACACATGCACATACACACACTACACACACACACACACACACATGAGAATCAACTTTTGTTTGAAATAGTTCAGACGTTGATTAGAAGCCCCATTGGCTCTTTGTTGTTATTTTCTGATTGACTAGTTAGTTTTATTTTGTTCTTTTTTTTCTGCCCCATCATCTGCACCATTTCAGTGGCATTACTCCCACTCCGCTCATTTAGATTCACCCACACACAACCACGCCCGGATTCGTCTGTCACCATTTCCATCATCGGCAGTGCCGCAGGGAACCATCAGTGTTAGGTCGCCAGGAGGCCACACACCAGAGGAGACCCTGCACTGCTGCTGAGTCACTTAGGTGGTGTTCAGTGGTGCCTGTTCTGTTTCAGCGTACTTAGGACACCACCTACTAAACCCTCTACTAACAACAATAATGGCTTTAGTCGTGGAGCCAGACTGAGTGAGCGTCCCTCCAGTTTTGTTAATATTCTTTTTTGGACTAATTGAGGAGGGAGGAACAGGGGAAATATTGAAGACTTTAGCCATGGGTGGGGTCAGGAGGGTGGTGGATTTTCGTCTACATAATTGGACACAAACCAGAAACGCCAAAGAACGGATAGACAGATAGAAAATGCGAAAAAAAACTTAGCCGTATGAAGTGCACAGGAACAGGTGTCGAGAAAAAGAGGGCGCTAGCCAGCGGGACAAAGGGGAGGTTACCTACTTCCGGGAGGTTATCGGCCGTAGTACTTTCGTTTTCTCCGCTTAGGTGGATAGTAGTTTGCACAGGACAGGAATGTCAGACCTCTGCCGGAGTCAGCACTAGTTGGGTCACGGTAAGTATGTTATTTAAACGTCGTTTTAGATAGAAAATTTCCTATTGTGGATAGACGTTAAAGAGAAGAAGGAAGACACACATACACTAGCATGATGCTGTGTGTGGTGGACAGGTACGGGAGGCGGCCCACAGGATCTTTCTCCACCCCGACCCCCACCAGGAGGAGCTGCTGTCCGCTCTGCTGTCGGCCCGTCACCAGCTGGCACACCTGGTTGGCTTCCCAACCTTCGCCCACCGCGCCAACCGCGGCACCATGATGGAGTCGCCTGGTATGGATGGGTGGGGGGGGGGGTGTGGGGGGGGTGGGTGGATGAGTGGACGTGTCTGTGTGTTCTTTTTGTTTAACTCACTCAGGACGAATAGTTTTCTACCCTTGCTTTTCCCCTGCAGACGACTCTTTTGTTAGGGTTGGTGGGGAAAAAAATCACAAAAAATACAGAACACAAGGTAACTGAATGCTACTCTCTGTACTTGACTCACTGACCCCTCTTCTAATGTCGTGTGTACACCCACCCCCCTCCCTCTCTTCACAGCCCTCAGAAGCTGAGTCACTGTCAGTACCTTCTTGTTGGTAGCTTTCTTCACTGCAGATACTTTATTCAACGTCTTCATCATCCTCGTTGATGTCGAAACCTTCAGTTTGAAGCATTTCAATTACTTCAGCAGCAGTAAAAAGCTGCTGTCGTGATCTAGTTTGCTGCAAAAATTTCCACTTGTATCGCCGGCGACGCCATTTTCGATACGTATGCAGATTAGCTTGTCATGTGGGGTACCAAGGTCAACGGCTGGCTAGCGAGTGTCTTGTCATGGAAACCTCACAAAGAAACTTTCACTTCAACCCTTGACATGTTTGCAATGCCTGATGTAGCTGCGGTTTTTATTCTTCCTCATGAGGAAAACGAGGACAAATTTTTAATTGTCGAAACCACAATAGCGTTCCGTCATCCGGAACGCTACCTTACGTCAGGAACGCTGTAGTGTTCCATTGTCCGGAGTGAGTTAACTCACTTGGGACGACCAGTTTTCTCCCTTTTTTCTTTCCCTCCATAGACCTCAGATGTCGAGCAGATGTCTGGATGGTCAAGTGTACAGTTTTTGTCAGTAGAAATGCGATAGTCTTTGCCTTCATCCTCCTCTATGGTCTTAGAACCTTCGGTTTATAATATTTCAATGATTAACTCACTCAGTACGGCCAGTCCTCTCTTCTCCTCTACACAGACCCCTCGGATGTCCAGTGGGTGTCTGAATGACCCAACCTTTAGCTTCCATCGTCAGAATTGTGGTATTCTTCTTTGTCAACATTCACCTCTTCAGTATAAGAGCCTTCTGCTTGCAATATTTTGATGATGGTAATTGGGGTGAAACGCTGTTAACGTCGTCCCTTTCGCCGTTCATATGGAGAGAGTAAAAACGACTGTAAAACGCTACAAGCGTCACCTGTTTTTTGTCATTCATACGGAGAAAGTTGATGTCTCTTCTGCAGTTGTGATTTTGGACGAGTGTTTGTGTGTATGGTTTGGGAGGGGCGGGTTTGGGCATGTGTGTGTAGCAAGCTTTCATGACTTCAAGATCATGTACACACCAGTGTCCACTGAAGTTCTGCATCACTGTGTTCTTGTCGCAGATTCCGTCATGGCTTTCCTTGATCTTCTGTCTGAAAAACTGAAACCTCGGTAAGTCTCTGATAGAGATTCCATAATTTCAACACAAACTCTGTGTGTGTGTCTGTGTCTGTGTGTCTGTGTCTGTGTGTGTTAATGAGTGTGTGTGTGGAAGGGTTGGGGGATGGGGGTAGTTTGTATGTGTGTGTGTGTAGCCAGCTTTTACGACATCAGTATTACATACATACACAACACACACACCATACCATACCCCACTATGCAACGCCATGCCATGAAACACAATGCCACACTATGAAACACCACACCACACCACACCACACACACACACACCACACCACACCACACTACACACCACACACACACACACACACACACACACACACACACACACACACACACACACACACACACACACACACGCACACACACACACACACATGACAACACTACGTGACACAGCACAACACAGCACAGCACAGCACAATACGATGCGATGTGATGTGATGCGATAGAATGCTGCGTTTCAGGGTGGAAGAGGAGATGGGAGAATTGCTTCGACTCAAGCAGGAGCAAGCCCCAACCAGCAAAGTAAGATTTAAAGGAAAAAAAACCCAACAAAACAGCACAATGAACACCAACAGATTCAAGCAGAGATGCCAACTGATATGATTTCGCCTTATTTCGTTACACTCGGTCGCAGTTTGTTCAGACGTTAAGCCAACGTCAGAATTGTTCCGATGAGTTCATTTTCATTTGCAAAGCATGGCCGCATGCTTTCCTGTCAAAACATTACCCAGACAAAAAATTATACAAACAATGAGGCCAGGAAACGATATTATTAACAAATAGTAAAGGGTGGTAACTCTCTCCATTACACAAGGTACACAACTTCAAGTCAGTGATGCTTACGCTACCGATTCAGCTAGCACACAGGTAAATAAAAGGTACATTGGAACAAACCCAGACACTTTTATTTACCTGTGTGCTAGCTGAATCAGTAGCGTAAGCATCACTGACTTGAAGTTGTGTACCTTGTGTAATGGAGAGAGTTACCACCCTTTACTATTTGTTAATTACCCAGACACTCTAGAACTATTGATGACGAGGCCAGGGCAGTCACTACTACTGACCTTGGTCTCACATAATGATGCTCAGCTAATCGCATGCATGTTCACATTGAAACAGAATTTGGAAGAGGCGGCGGGTTGGCGTTGTTGAGAGGGCCAGGAGTAGAGGGCCCAGAGTGTCAGCAAATCGATTGCGATCGCGCCTTAATTTTAGCGCAATCGAGCTATATAATTTTGTGAACTGGTTGGAGACATAATTTGTCAAAAAACAAGAACGCCAGAGAATCGACAGACAGACCGAAAATACGAAAAAAAAACTTAGCCGTATGAAGAGCACAGGAACAGGAGTCATGATGGCTGCCGGAAAAAGAGGGCGCTTGTCAGGGTGGCAGAGGGGAGGTTACCTACTTCCGGGAGGTTATCGGCCGTAGCTACTTTCGTTTTCTCCGCATAGGCGGATAGTAGTTTGCACAGGACAGGAATGTCAGACCCCTGCCGGAGTCTGCACTAGTGGGTCACAGTTAAGTATGTTATTAACCGTAATTTTAGATAGAAAATTTCCTTTTTGTGAACCAGTCAGTTTAACTCTCTCCATACGAACGGCGAAAGAGACGACGTTAACAGCGTTTCACCCCAATTACCATCATCAAAATATTTCAAGCGGAAGGCTCTTATACTGAAGAGGTGAATGTTGACAAAGAATACCACAATTCTGACGACGGAAGCTAAAGGTTGGGTCATTCAGACACCCACTGGACATCCGAGGGGTCTGTGTAGAGGAGAAGAGAGGACTGGCCG
Organism: Babylonia areolata; assembly: GCF_041734735.1. Classification (NCBI taxonomy): domain Eukaryota; kingdom Metazoa; phylum Mollusca; class Gastropoda; order Neogastropoda; family Buccinidae; genus Babylonia; species Babylonia areolata. Next base: position 3,137,427 of record NC_134888.1, on the reverse strand, counting down.
TACTGAGTGAGTTAAGCTAAAAATGTACGTTTGGTGATGTGGCTTGGAGTGTTTGTACCAAATTGCCTGAGTGTTCCTACAAACACTTGACGAGGGTTGGCATCTCTGTTGGTGTCAGGAAGGTGGAAGTCTCTTAGTCATTGTGATATGGGTGGGAATCGCCTGATGGCTTTGAAGAGATATCATCATGGAGAAGTCGGTTTGATAATCACCCGCACAGGAAGGTGTTGATTTTTTGTTGTTGTTGTTGTTGGGTTTTTTTGTTGCTTTGTTGTATATGTGTACAGTGGCTGATTCACATGCACATACACATGCATGCAGACACAGTCACACACACACACACACACACAGGCACACACACACACACACTGCATGAAAACTGCAATTCTTTTCTTGTCCCACACTTTGCAGTTTGTCCACGCCTGGGATCCGGCTTATTACTCAGCCTTGGGACGACAGAGAAGGTATCTGTGTGAGTGTGTGTGTGTGCGCGTGTGTTTGTGTGTGTATGTGTGTGTGTGCGTGTGTGTGTGCGTGCATGCGTGTGTTTGTGTGTGTGCGTGTGTTTTTGTGTGTGTGTGCGTGTGTATGTGTGTTTGTGTGTGTGTGTGTGCGTGTGTGTGTGTGTGTGTGTGCGTGCGTGCGTGTGTTTGTGTGTGTGCGTGTGTTTTTGTGTGTGTGTGTGTGTGTGTGCGTGTGTATGTGTGTTTGTGTGTGTGTGCGTGTGTGTGTGTATGTGTGCGTGTGTGTGTTTGTGTGTGTGTGCGTGTGTGTGCGCGCACGCGCGTATGTGTGCGTGTAAGTGACTGGGAACGTGTTGCTGTGTGATCAGGTGCTGTTGTTGTTGTGTTGTTGTTGCTGTCAGGTGCAGTGTTCCCAGCGGTGAGGTGATGTCCTTACATGTGTTGTTGTGTTGTTGTTGCTGTCAGGTGCAGTGTTCCCAGCGGTGAGGTGATGTCCTTACATGTGTTGTTGTGTTGTTGTTGCTGTCAGGTGCAGTGTTCCCAGCGGTGAGGTGATGTCCTTACATGTGTTGTTGTGTTGTTGTTGCTGTCAGGTGCAGCGTTCCCAGCGGTGAGGTGATGTCCTTACATGTGTTGTTGTGTTGTTGTTGCTGTCAGGTGCAGTGTTCCCAGCGGTGAGGTGATGTCCTTACATGTGTTGTTGTGTTGTTGTTGCTGTCAGGTGCAGTGTTCCCAGCGGTGAGGTGATGTCCTTACATGTGTTGTTGTGTTGTTGTTGCTGTCAGGTGCAGCGTTCCCAGCGGTGAGGTGATGTCCTTACATGTGTTGTTGTGTTGTTGTTGCTGTCAGGTGCAGCGTTCCCAGCGGTGAGGTGATGGCCTACCTGTCGCTGGGCTCGGTGATGTCGGGGCTGGACGGTCTGTTCCGGGCGCTGTACGGCGTGTCTCTGCACACTCAGCACGTGCAGCACGGCGAGACCTGGCACTACGACGTCATCAAGCTGGTAATAACGCTGCGGCTGCCACCTGGTGGTGGTCTTCTTCTTCTTCTTCTTCTTCTTCATTCATGGGCTGCAACTTACCCAGCTATGTAGGCAGCCATACTCTGTTTTCAGGGGTGTGCATGCTGGGTGTGTTCTTGTTTCCATAACCCACCGAACGCTGACAGGGATTTCAGGATCTTTAACGTGCGTGTTTGATCTGCTTGCGTATGCGCACGAAGGGGGTTCAGACACTAGCAGGTCTGCACATATGTTGACCTGGGAGATCGTTAAAATCTCCACCCTTTACCCACCAGGCGCCGTCACCGTGATTCGAACCCGGGACCCTCAGATTGACAGTCCAGCGCTTTAACCGCTCGGCTATTGCGCCCGTCAGAAAAGCTGGTCATGGTGGTGGGCTGCCCAAGAAAACATACGACCTACTTCTGGCTCTGCAAGGGACGAAACATCCCCCACAAAAGTGGGCAGCCCTCAGTAACGCCTCCCCGACTAGGCAGCAGGTGTCCCCGAGGTTCGAGTCTCACTGGGATTTCTGCTCTTCCTCTTTGGTGGTCTGGGTGCTAGTCTTCCGAATGAGACGATACACTGAAGACCGCTGCAGTGAAAGGGTTGTCCCTGGTAAAAAAAAAATGTGTAGTAAAGTCTTCTTGTTTTTTTCAGTCTGGAAGTGTTTCACTATCAAAAAGATTTTTTTTTTTTTTTTTTTTTTTTTTAAACAGAAATTTGCCGTGGGTGTTTCAGACATGACCATTGATGATGTGTAGTGTGGTGGCAGGGCTGAGTTTCAGTTTCAGTTGCTCAAGGAGGCGTCACTGCGTTCGGAAAAATCCGTATACCGCTACACCACATCTGCCAAGCAGATGCCTGACCAGCAGCGTAACCCAACGCGTTTAGTCAGGCCTTGAAAAAAAAAAGAAAGAAAAAAAAGATAAATACATAAAAAAAAAAAGAACTACTACTACTAATAATAATATGTATAAGGCGCAAAAACTTGATGAAGTCAACTATAAGCATACAAAAAAAATAATAATAAATAAATAAATAAATAACTGAGTGAGGAGAGAAATAAGAAACTGTTGTTGTGGACGTTCCTTGTCTTGACAGGCGGTGGATTCGGATTCGGATTCGGATGATTTATTCATATAGGCCATTGCCCCTCGTGAAGGGGTGCAGTATACAACATTATTAAACATGCAAGTGCACAAGGCGAAACAATCATCAAAGGAATTATGATATCATTATGGATCTTAACTTAAATGCTTTATATATGTAAATGGGACAAATTCTTTACAATGCTTTCTTTATTAGATGCCATCAAAAGACTTAGCCGAAACTGATTTGGAAACTTAAAATACTTGACAGGCGGTGGAGCATGAGAGCGAAGGCACACTGGGATACATCTACTGCGATTTCTTCGAGCGGCCCGGAAAATCCCACCAGGTTAGTTTGCATGTGTTTTGAGTGTGATTTGAAAAAAAAAAAGAAAAAAAAAGAAAAAGAATTTCAACAAATGTATTTATGCCCATGTGTATCGACAGTCATTTTTGTTTTGTATTTGTATTTGTATTTCTCTTTTTATCACGACAGATTTCTCTGTGTGAAATTCAGGATGCTCTCCCCCAGGGAGAGCGCATCGCTACATTACAGCACCATCCCTTTTTTTTTTTTCTGCGTGCAGTTTTATTTGTTTTTCCTATCGAAGTGGATTTTTCTACAGAATTTTGCCAGGAACAACCCTTTTGTTGCCGTGGGTTCTTTAATGTGCGCTAAGTGCATGCTGCACACGGGACCTCAGTTTATCATCTCATCCAAATGACTAGCGTCCAGACCACTACTCAAGGTCAAATGGAGAGGGAGAAAATATCGGTGGCTGAGCCGTGATTCGAACCAGTGCACTCAGATTCTCTCGCTTCCTCAGTGGACGCGTTACCTCTAGGCCATCACTCCACATATTGGCAGCCATACTCTGTTTACAGGGGTTTGCATGCTGGGCATTTTCATATTTTCACACCCACAGATCGTTGTCGTGGATTATGAGATCTTGAACATATTTGATCTTCTGTGTGTGTGTGTGCACATGAAAGTGGTTAAGGCACTAGCAGGTTTGCGAGTATGTTGATTTTGGAGACTGGGGAAAAAAGAAAAAAAAATTTCCACCAGGTGCAAATAAGGGATTGTACATAGGACTCTCAGATGAAAAATCCAACCCTGTAAACTCTGCTTCTGTTTTTTTTTCGGTGTGAGACAGGGAGCCAGAGGAGAGACATTGCAAGAGAGAAGTGATGTGCTCAGATGTTTTCTCTTTGTGGGAAGAGTAGGGTGGCAGAGTTTTGCGTGTGCTGAACGGGGCGAATGGATGAAGCAAGAAAATCAAGACAAGAGGGAGTTAAAGTAGTCAAGGCGAGAGAGAATCAGAGAAGTGATGAGTTTAGTTGACGCATCAGCACCCCCGAAAACGGAGTATGGTTGCCTATATGGCGGGGTTAAAAACGGTCATACACGTAAAAGCCCACTCTGGGAGGGACGCTTACTCAGTCTGGCTCCGCGACTAAGCCATTATTGCCATTAGTAGGGGGCTTAGTAGGTGGTGTCCTAAGTACGTTAAAACAGAACAGGCACCACTGAACACCACCGAAGTGACTCAGCAGCAGTGCAGGGTCTCCTCTGGTGTGTGGCCTCCTGGTGACCTAACGTCGATGGTTCCCTGTGGACTGCCGATGCTGGAACTGCGACGGACGAACCCGGGTGTGGCTGTGTATGGGGGAATCTAAATGAGTGGTGTGGGAGTAATGCCACTGAAATGGTGCAGATGATGTGGCAGCAAAAAAAAAAAAAAAAAAATTTAATTAAATTTTAAAAAAGCCCACTCGTGTGCATACGAGTGAACGTGGAAGTTGCAGCCCACAAACGCAGAAGAAGAAGACGAAGAAGATGCATCAGTGGACAGGTATTTCTGAATAGAAGTGACGTAGCTAGGTTGACAGCGTTTGATAGTCAGACATGTCCAACTATGACCATCAGAACAGCAGAGGAGGCAGCTGCTGTCCCGACTATCTGGGCTAGAATTTGATTATAGTGGAGTGTGTCTTGTCCAAGTTACACCCCCACTCACTCGGCCAAGAGGGTTTTAGAACAGTCGGCATTAGGGGTGGTTCTCCAAAGGCTAATGAGCCTCCAAAGTTGCAGCACTAAGAGCCAGTGCAATCTTGCCTCTTAGTTTAAGAGTCATAGTCCTTTGCAAAAGACGAAGACATAAATGGATCTGCATGCAGTGGAGAAACCATGGTTCACACAGCTCTCTTTTTGCTGTTGGCCGTACTGTAAGCTTTTGCCAATCTCTGATAACGCCGAGCATTGAGCCTAATTGACGGTGTGTATGATAGTCATGTTCAGCTAGGACCATCCGAACAGCAGAGGAGGTAACTGCTGTCCCGACTATCAGTTGGGCCAACATCAAAGTGAGAGCTGTATTATCAATGGTTTCTTCATCGCAACAGGAAATCATTTACAGCTTAGTCTTTTTGTGAAGGACTATTGACTCTCAAACTCTGAAGCAAAATTGCACTGGCTCTTAGTGCTGCAGCCTTGGGGTGCTAGATGGCCTTTGGGAACCATTCCCAACACCGACTGTCCTAAAACCATCTTGGCCAAGAGAGTGGGGATGTAACTTGGGGCAAGACACTCTCCACTATGATCAGATTCTAGCCCAGGTAGTCGGAACAGCAGTTGCCTCCTCTGCTGTTCTGATGGTCATAGTCAGACACGACTGACTATCACAACCGCTGTGTAAGTCTTACCATGTGGAAAACTTGAGAGATGTAGAGCTCCTCGTCAACCATGCCGGAAAAGTCATCATTTTGTGGGGATGTAACTTGGGCAAGACACCCTCCACCTGCAATAGCGGAGTGGTTAAAGCGTTGGACTTTCAATCTGAGGGTTCCCGGGTTCGAATCATGGTGACGGCGCCTGGTGGGTAAAGGGTGGAGATTTTTCCGATCTCCCAGGTCAACATATGTGCAGACCTGTCAGTGCCTGAACCCCCTTCATGTGTATTACTATACGCACGCAGAAGATCAAATACACACATTAAAGATCCTGTAATCCATGTCAGTGTTCGGTGGGTTATGGAAACAAGAACATACCCAGCATGCACACCCCTGAAAACGGAGTATGGCTGCCTACATGATGGGGTAAATAAACAAAACGGTCATACACGTAAAATGTTAAATGTTATACGTTTGTCTGAGTGTGTAGGTGTGGGTACCTGAAATCTGATTGAATGACACAGGAAACGAATGATGAGCGCCCAATGGCAGCCGTCAGTCGGCTCTACCCAGGTAGGCAGCCTGTTGTGTAAATGACCCCGTGTTTGTAAAGCGCTTAGAGCTTGGTCTCCGACCGAGGATAGGCGCTATATAAGTATCCATATCAAAATAATTACTAACGGTAGGATGCGCCACAACCGACAGAATTAGGACGCTTAAGGGGTGTGTGACTGATGGCGTTGAACAGGACTGTCACTTCACCATCCGGGGCGGGCGGCAGTGCGAGGACGGCAGCTACCAGCTGCCCGTGGTGGTGCTGCACCTGAACCTGCCGGTGCCTGCAGGCAGCAGCCCCACCCTGCTGAGCCCTGGCATGATGGAGAACCTGTTCCACGAGTTTGGCCACGCCATGCACTCCATGCTGGGCCGCACCAAGTACCAGCACGTCACGGGTGAGTGGGCGTGTGTGTCACAGGTGAGTGGGCGTGTATGTCACAGGTGAGTGGGCGTGTATGTCACAGGTGGGTCGGCATGTCACAGGTGAGTTGGTGTGTCACAGGTGAGTGGGCATGTATGTCACAGGTGGGTCGGCATGTATGTCACAGGTGAGTTGGTGTGTCACAGGTGAATCGGCATGTATGTCACAGGTGGGTCGGCATGTCACAGGTGAATCGGCATGTATGTCACAGGTGAGTGGGCGTGTATGTCACAGGTGAGTGGGCATGTATGTCACAGGTGGGTCGGCATGTCACAGGTGAGTGGGCGTGTATGTCACAGGTGAGTGGGCATGTATGTCACAGGTGGGTCGGCATGTCACAGGTGAGTGGGCGTGTATGTCACAGGTGGGTCGGCATGTCACAGTTGAGTGGGTATGTATGTCACAGGTGGGTCGGCATGTCACAGGAGAGTGGGCATGTATATCACAGGTGGGTCAGCATGTCACAGGTGAGTGGGCATGTATGTCACAGGTGGGTCAGCATGTCACAGGTGAGTAGGTATGTATATCACAGGTGGGTCGGCATGTCACAGGTGAGTGGTTCCAAGTACCAGCATGTCACAGGTGAGCGGTTTTACTTACCAGCAACTTGCGGGTGAGTGGTTCCAATCACCAGCATGTCACAGATGAGTCGGCACAGCACATCACAGGTGAGTCCTTCCACACTTGCTGTCATTTTCCCACTTCTCAGTTTAAAAAGCAAAACCCTGTTTCAAGCACACAAAAAGGACTGATCCCCCCCCCCCGCCCCCTCGCCCCCCCCCCACCCTCCTTCCCTAAAACAAGGTCTAGCACGTTGCAGGTGAGTCGATCCACACTGCCATGATGCGCCCTTCCTTCTTTGATTAATCTGCCTAAAACTAGTAAAAGAAAGACAGAAAGAAAGAAAGAAAAAAAACGTGTTCCACTCACACACGCACACACATGCAGGCATGCTCACACACACACACACACACACACACACACACACAAACACGCAGTTCCCTGTTTACTAGATCAGCTTAATAAGAAAAACACTTTGTGCCTTCTAAAACTCTATGCAGTTGTTACTATTACCTCACACACGCACGCACGCACGCACGCACGCACAAACACAAACACACACACACACATCCTTATATAATTCTAACAGCCAAACAAAATATCTATATGGGTTGGTAAAAAAAACAACCAAAAAACGAAATACACTTCGGCTACAATTTAATATAGGCATGCCATCACATCTACACTGTTTCTACTTGATATGTCCTATTCTGAGCTCCGGGAAAAAAGGGAGGGAAAAAAAAAAAGAGAAAACGTTTTTTGCTATATATATATTTGTATTACTTTTTATCACAATAGATTTCTCTGTGTGAAATTCGGGCTGTTCTCCCCAGGGAGAGCGCGTCGCTACACTACAGCGCCACCCTTTTTTTTTTTTTTTTTGGTATTTTTTCCTGCATGCAGTTTTATTTGTTTTTCCTATCGATGTGGATTTTTCTACAGAATTTTGCCAGGAACAACCCTTTTGTTGCCGTGGGTTCTTTTACGTGCGCTAAGTGCATGCTGCACACGGGACCTCGGTTTATCGTCTCATCCGAATGACTAGCGTCCAGACCACCACTCAAGGTCTAGTGGAGGGGGAGAAAATATCGGTGGCTGAACCGTGATTCGATCCAGCACGCTCAGATTCTCTCGCTTCCTAGGCGGACGCGTTACCTCTAGGCCATCACTCCAAATTATCATAGATAAATATTTAAGAAACCTTTCCACCGGCTACATTAATATCACAATAATCAATAACATGCGTGTTCACGCCATCGTTTTTTGAGTGCATTTTCTCAGCTGCTGGTAAATGACATAGGAACAAGGCGTTGTAGGATAAAATCTGTGAACAAGATCTTTCCCAGAGACTTGCTCTACGATTGTCTTGGGCTGCAGGGTTAGAGGCCAGAAAGGTCAAGGTCATCTCTCGGTGAAAGGGAACACTGATCTCCGTTGTGAGGCATAAGGATGAGACGATAAACCGAGGTCCCGTGTGCAGCATGCACTTAGCGCACGTAAAAGAACCCACGGCAACAAAAGGGTTGTTCCTGGCAAAATTCAGTAGAAAAATCCACTTCGGTAGGAAAAACAAATAAAACTGCACGCAGGAAAAAATACCGAAAAAAAATGGGCGGCGCTGTAGTGTAGCGACGCGCTCTCCCTAAGGAGAGCACACAGTTTCAGTTTCAGTTTCAGTAGCTCAAGGAGGCGTCACTGCGTTCGGACAAATCCGTATACGCTACACCACATCTGCCAAGCAGATGCCTGACCAGCAGCGTAACCCAACGCGCTTAGTCAGGCCTTGAGAAAAAGAGAGAAAAAAAAAAGAAAAGATAAATAAATAAATAAATAGATAAATAAATAAATAATAATTATGATATTTAGAAAAAAAAAGAAAAAAGGTAGTAGTAATGAAAATAATAAAATAATAATAATAAATAAAGAGAGCACACAGGGAAATCTGTTGTGATAAAAAGAGAAATACAAATACAAATAACAGAACCCGTGTCTTGTGTCCAGTTGTCATCAGGAGTTGAAAATAAAAGACTGGCCACAATGACAGCTGGATGTCTGTTGAAATTGAGAATTGGGAGGTGAAAGGGGTTAAGCACGTTGTTCTGTTTTTGACAGGGACGAGGTGTTCGACAGACTTTGCTGAAGTGCCATCGGTACTGATGGAGTTTTTCGCCAATGATCCCAGGGTAAGAGGCACGGGAGAAAGAGTGGAGGTGTGTGTGTGTGATTTTTTTTTTGTTTTTTCTTTTTGACTCACTTGTGTAAACAAAGTGAGTCTATGTTTTAACCCGGTGTTCGGTTGTCTGTGTGTGTGTGTGTGTGTGTGTCTGTGTGTCGGTGGTAAACTTTAACATTGACATTTTCTCTGCAACTACTTTGTCAGTTGACACCAAATTTGGCATAAAAATAGGAAAAATTCAGTTCTTTCCAGTCATCTTGTTTAAAACAATATTGTGCCTCTGGGATGGGCACAAAAAAATAAAAAATGAAGCCTAATTATATGCAAACAGCATTTACTGTTGTATTTATATTTTTTGTATTCTCTAAACTTGGCACTTTGATCTGATATTCTGACCCAACAACAAGAGCAGTCATTATTATCATTTTTTGTTCAAACAGAAACTTCTTTTGCTAAGCATGGAAATTTTATTTATTTTGCAAACGTTTTGGTGCAGATAGTATCACTACACTGAGAGCACTACCCATTGTTTTGTATTTCTAGCAGCAGCTCTCTCCAGGGAGAGCGTGTCACTACACTGAGAGCACCACCCATTGTTTTGTATTTCTAGCAGCAGCTCTCCCCAGGGAGAGCGTGTCACTACACTGAGAGCACTACCCATTGTTTTGTATTTCTGGCAGCTCTCCCCAGGGAGAGCGTGTCACTACACTGAGAGCACTACCCATTGTTTTGTATTTCTGGCAGCTCTCCCCAGGGAGAGGGCATCACTACACTGAGAGCACTACCCATTGTTTTGTATTTCTAGCAGCTCTCCCCAGGGAGAGGGCATCACTACACTGAGAGCACTACCCATTGTTTTGTATTTCTAGCAGCAGCTCTCCCCAGGGAGAGCGTGTCACTACACTGAGAGCACTACCCATTGTTTTGTATTTCTGGCAGCTCTCCCCAGGGAGAGGGCATCACTACACTGAGAGCACTACCCATTGTTTTGTATTTCTAGCAGCTCTCCCCAGGGAGAGGGCATCACTACACTGAGAGCACTACCCATTGTTTTCTATTTCTAGCAGCTCTCCCCAGGGAGAGGGCATCACTACACTGAGAGCACTACCCATTGTTTTGTATTTCTAGCAGCTCTCCCCAGGGAGAGGGCATCACTACACTGAGAGCACTACCCATTGTTTTGTATTTCTAGCAGCTCTCCCCAGGGAGAGGGCATCACTACACTGAGAGCACTACCCATTGTTTTCTATTTCTAGCAGCTCTCCCCAGGGAGAGGGCATCACTACACTGAGAGCACTACCCATTGTTTTGTATTTCTAGCAGCTCTCCCCAGGGAGAGGGCATCACTACACTGAGAGCACTACCCATTGTTTTGTATTTCTAGCAGCTCTCCCCAGGGAGAGGGCATCACTACACTGAGAGCACTACCCATTGTTTTGTATTTCTAGCAGCTCTCCCCAGGGAGAGGGCATCACTACACTGAGAGCACTACCCATTGTTTTGTATTTCTGGCAGCTCTCCCCAGGGAGAGGGCATCACTACACTGAGAGCACTACCCATTGTTTTGTATTTCTGGCAGCTCTCCCCAGGGAGAGGGCATCACTACACTGAGAGCACTACCCATTGTTTTGTATTTCTAGCAGCTCTCCCCAGGGAGAGGGCATCACTACACTGAGAGCACTACCCATTGTTTTGTATTTCTAGCAGCTCTCCCCAGGGAGAGGGCATCACTACACTGAGAGCACTACCCATTGTTTTGTATTTCTAGCAGCTCTCCCCAGGGAGAGGGCATCACTACACTGAGAGCACTACCCATTGTTTTGTATTTCTGGCAGCTCTCCCCAGGGAGAGGGCATCACTACACTGAGAGCACTACCCATTGTTTTGTATTTCTGGCAGCTCTCCCCAGGGAGAGGGCATCACTACACTGAGAGCACTACCCATTGTTTTGTATTTCTGGCAGCTCTCCCCAGGGAGAGGGCATCACTACACTGAGAGCACTACCCATTGTTTTGTATTTCTGGCAGCTCTCCCCAGGGAGAGGGCATCACTACACTGAGAGCACTACCCATTGTTTTGTATTTCTAGCAGCAGCTCTCTCCAGGGAGAGCGTGTCACTACACTGAGAGCACCACCCATTGTTTTGTATTTCTAGCAGCAGCTCTCCCCAGGGAGAGCGTGTCACTACACTGAGAGCACTACCCATTGTTTTGTATTTCTGGCAGCTCTCCCCAGGGAGAGGGCATCACTACACTGAGAGCACTACCCATTGTTTTGTATTTCTAGCAGCTCTCCCCAGGGAGAGGGCATCACTACACTGAGAGCACTACCCATTGTTTTGTATTTCTAGCAGCAGCTCTCCCCAGGGAGAGCGTGTCACTACACTGAGAGCACTACCCATTGTTTTGTATTTCTGGCAGCTCTCCCCAGGGAGAGGGCATCACTACACTGAGAGCACTACCCATTGTTTTGTATTTCTAGCAGCTCTCCCCAGGGAGAGGGCATCACTACACTGAGAGCACTACCCATTGTTTTGTATTTCTAGCAGCTCTCCCCAGGGAGAGGGCATCACTACACTGAGAGCACTACCCATTGTTTTGTATTTCTAGCAGCTCTCCCCAGGGAGAGGGCATCACTACACTGAGAGCACTACCCATTGTTTTGTATTTCTAGCAGCTCTCCCCAGGGAGAGGGCATCACTACACTGAGAGCACTACCCATTGTTTTCTATTTCTAGCAGCTCTCCCCAGGGAGAGGGCATCACTACACTGAGAGCACTACCCATTGTTTTGTATTTCTAGCAGCTCTCCCCAGGGAGAGGGCATCACTACACTGAGAGCACTACCCATTGTTTTGTATTTCTGGCAGCTCTCCCCAGGGAGAGGGCATCACTACACTGAGAGCACTACCCATTGTTTTGTATTTCTGGCAGCTCTCCCCAGGGAGAGGGCATCACTACACTGAGAGCACTACCCATTGTTTTGTATTTCTAGCAGCTCTCCCCAGGGAGAGGGCATCACTACACTGAGAGCACTACCCATTGTTTTGTATTTCTAGCAGCTCTCCCCAGGGAGAGGGCATCACTACACTGAGAGCACTACCCATTGTTTTGTATTTCTGGCAGCTCTCTCCAGGGAGAGCGTGTCACTACACTGAGAGCACTACCCATTGTTTTGTATTTCTAGCAGCTCTCCCCAGGGAGAGCGTGTCGCTACACTGAGAGCGCCACCCATTGTTTTGCATTTCTGGCAGCAGCTCTCCCCAGGGAGAGCGCATTGCTGCACTGAGAGCGCCACCCATTGTTTTGTATTTCTAGCAGCAGCTCTCCCCAGGGAGAGGGCATCACTACACTGAGAGCACCACCCATTGTTTTGTATTTCTGGCAGCTCTCCCCAGGGAGAGGGCATCACTACACTGAGAGCGCCACCCATTGTTTTGTATTTCTGGCAGCTCTCCCCAGGGAGAGCGTGTCGCTACACTCAGAGCGCCACCCATTGTTTTGTATTTCTGGCAGCTCTCCCCAGGGAGAGCGCATCGCTGCACTGAGAGCGCCACCCATTGTTTTGTATTTCTGGCAGCTCTCTCCAGGGAGAGCGCATCGCTGCACTGAGAGCGCCACCCTTTTTTTTTCTTTTCTTTTTTTTATTTCTTTCTGCCTGCAGTTTCATTTTTGCCAGGGACAACCCCTTTTGTTGCCGTGGGTTCTTTTTGGTGCACTAAGGGCATGCTGCACATGGGATCACAGTTTATCGTCTCATCCTGAATGACTAGCGTCCAGACCACCACTCAAGGTCTAGTGGAGGGGGAGAGAATGCTGGCGGCTGTGGGATTCAAAGCAGTGCGCTCAGATTCTCTTGCTTCCTAGCCGGCTGTGTTACCACCAGGCCAGAATTAGACCATTGTGTTGGTGAAAATTCTAGTTAATGACGAACAAGGAAATTAACAAATACTGAGGCCAGGAGATGAAATGATTAACAAATAGCAAAGAGTGGTAACTCTTATCCATTCACAAGGTGCGCAACATTGTTTTGTATTGTCCCTGTGTTCTGTGTGGCTTGGTCAGGATTAAAGAGGCTATGCTAGACAGGCCTGTGTGCTAGCGTAAGCAGCACTGACTTGAAGTTGTGTACCTTGTGAATGGAGAGAGTTACCACTCTTTGCTATTTGTTAATCATTTCATCTCCTGGCCTCAGTATTTGTTAATTTCCAGTTGAAAAACCACCGAGGCAACCATGTGTTCTGTATTGTCCATGCGTTCTGTGTGGCTTGTTCAGGATTAAAGAGGCTATGCCAGTCTTGAATAAAAGCTAATTTGTTTCTGTCTTTGCTGCTGTGTGCACATGTCAAATGATCGGTATAAGGACAGGCCCGGCGTTTCCTTTTTTGAGGAAGTGCCTGGGTTTGTTCCAATGTACCTTTTATTTACCTGTGTGCTAGCTGAATCGGTAGCGTAAGCAGCACTGACTTGAAGTTGTGTACCTTGTGAAGGGAGAGAGTTACCACTCTTTGCTATTTGTTAATCATTTCATTTCCTGGCCTCAGTATTTGTTAATTTCCAGTTGAAGAACCACCAATGCAACCATGTGTTCTGTATTGTCTGTGTGTTCTGTGTGGCTTGTTCAGGATTAAAGAGGCTATGCCAGTCTTGAATAAAAGCTAATTTGTTTCGGTCTTTGCTGCTGTGTGCACATGTCAAATGATCGGTATAAGGACAGGCCCGGCGTTTCCTTTTTTGAGGAAGTGTCTGGGTTTGTTCCAATGTACCTTTTATTTACCTGTGTGCTAGCTGAATCGGTAGCGTAAGCAGCACTGACTTGAAGTTGTGTACCTTGTGAATGGAGAGAGTTACCACTCTTTACTATTTGTTAATGACGAAACAAGGTCTGATCCATGTCACAGGTGATTTCCTCTTTTGCTCGGCACTACAAGACAGGGGAACCTCTTCCAGAGTTTGTGGTCAACGACATGTGCGCTGCCAAACATCTCTTCACCGCTACTGTGAGTCACTGAAGGAGTTTCTCTGAATGTGCTTGACGGTACATGCGTTCTGCTCAACGTCTTTTTACTGCTGCCACGACCCACAGAATGAGTTTCTCTGACTGCGTTTGACAGTATATGTGTTCTGCTCAACGTCTTTTTACTGCTGCCACAACCCACCGAATGAGTAGCGACGCCGCATCACCCGCCCCAGCTGTAGGAACACGTGCAGTTATGTGATGTCTGCCACAGTCCCCGTGCTGTTCTAGAGTAAAACACCTCACCTGTTGATCCTGTCGGCGACGCCAAGTTGTAAGGAGGTGGTAGGGGGGTGGGAAGGTTCACGCTCTCCTCGCACCAAAACAGGACCACATGGAGTGGCTTTTATGAGGTGTTTTACTGTAGAACAGCACGGGGACTGTGGCAGACATCACATGACTGCACGTGTTCCTACAGCTGGGGGCGGGCGACGCGGCGTCGCTGACCAAAGAGGGGCCGACTAGGGAGTGGGGGTGCGGGAGGGTGGAAGGAGGGAGGGTGGCGCGGTGTCGGCGCGACCTCAGAGACTGGACTTTGGACGGAGCGGGAAGGGAGATAAGGAGGAGGGGGGTGGGGGCGAAGGGGGACAGAGTGTGGGTGGTGGGGGGTGACACTGCTTGCACACTATAACACTGTAAATTACTCCGCTTAACATTTTTTTTTTTGCTGCTGTTGTAATTGACAGTAAGTCACAGACTGAGTCTTTTGGGGATGATAAATTAAGCGGAATGGCTGGCGTCCTCAGCATGGCCTGATCTTATTTGCCTTAAGGAGCTAAATGGTTAGGATAATATGTCATGAGCTGTGTTTTGTAGGTATATCTTATAGTTGTTGTGTGGGTTTGTGTGTGTGTGTGTGTGCAATTTTTGTGTTGATGCGGTTGAGCATTTGTATGGTTTGACAGTCCTGATATGGCCCTTTGCAGTCGGCTGGACTATAAGCAACAATAAACAATGAACAATCAATTCTGCAGGATCTACAGCAGCAGACGTTTTACTCGGCTCTGGATCAGGTTTATCATGGGTCGCATCCCTTACCGGGCCCCTCCACCACTTCCATTCTGGCCGACGTACAGCAGCGCTATTCCAGTGTTCCGTATGTCCAGAATACGGTGAGTGGTGTGTGTGTGTGTGTGTGTTGTGTGTTCCAATGTTCCGTATGTGCAGAATACGGTGAGTGGTGTGTGTGTGTGTGTGTGTTGTGTGTTCCAATGTTCCGTATGTGCAGAATACGGTGAGTGGTGTGTGTGTGTGTGTGTGTTCCAGTGTTCCGTATGTCCAGAATACGGTGAGTGGTGTGCGTGTGTGTGTGTGTGTGTGTGTGTGTGTTCCAGTGCTCCGTATGTCCAGAATACCGTGAGTGGTGTGTGTGTGTGTGTTCCAGTGTTCCGTATGTCCAGAATACGGTGAGTGGTGTGTGTGTGTGTGTTCCAGTGTTCCGTATGTGCAGAATACGGTGAGTGGTGTGTGTGTGTGTTGTGTGTTCCAGTGTTCCGTATGTGCAGAATACGGTGAGTGGTGTGCGTGTGTGTGTGTGTTCCAGTGTTCCGTATGTGCAGAATACGGTGAGTGGTGTGTGTGTGTGTGTTTTGTGTTCCAATGTTCCGTATGTCCAGAATACGGTGAGTGGTGTGTGTGTGTGTGTGTGTGTGTGTGTTCCAGTGTTCCGTATCTGCAGAATACGGTGAGTGGTGTGTGTGTGTGTGTTGTGTGTTCCAATGTTCCGTATGTCCAGAATACGGTGAGTGGTGTGTGTGTGTGTGTGTGTGTGTGTTCCAGTGTTCCGTATGTGCAGAATATGGTGAGTGGTGTGTGTGTGTGTGTGTGTGTGTGTGTTCCAGTGTTCCGTATGTCCAGAATACGGTGAGTGGTGTGTGTGTGTGTGTGTGTGTATATGTGTGTGTGTGTGTGTGTGTGTTCCAGTGTTCCGTATGTCCAGAATACGGTGAGTGGTGTGTGTGTGTGTGTGTGTGTGTGTGTGTGTGTGTGTGTGTGTTCCAGTGTTCCGTATGTCCAGAATACGGTGAGTGGTGTGTGTGTGTGTGTGTGTGTGTGTTCCAGTGTTCCGTATGTCCAGAATACGGTGAGTGGTGTGTGTGTGTGTGTGTGTTCCAGTGTTCCGTATGTCCAGAATACGGTGAGTGGTGTGTGTGTGTGTGTGTATATGTGTGTGTGAGTGTGTGTGTGTGTTCCAGTGTTCCGTATGTCCAGGATACGGTGAGTGATGTGTGTGTGTGTGTGTGTGTGTGTGTGTGTGTGTGTGTGTTCCAGTGTTCCGTATGTCCAGAATACGGTGAGTGGTGTGTGTGTGCGTGTCTGTGTATGTGTATGTGTATTGTAGGTGTGTGTCTGTGTTTGTAACATGTCTGTGATTGGTGATGAGTTTCATTTTATAATGGAATGTCCCAGTTATGATCAGTTACGAAATAGATTTGTTCCTAAAAAATATTTGTCTCCAAAATCAGCTTTTAATTTTTGTAAAATGCTCAAAGGAGGCAAAAAAGTCATTTTAGCTGTAAGTAAGATGATTAGATTTGCAAATGTTGCGTAGTTATTCTTTTGGAGTTAAAAGACACATTTGTATCACTAGTTGTAGCTACACAAAAGTGTCACAAGGTGATAGTATAGTTGCAGATTTAGGAGCTACGGAAATGTGCTGAAGATGATGATACAGGTATGGATTAAGGATTTAACGTGCTGCTATATTGGAGTGCCGTGATGGAAATGTGCTTATGATGATGATATAGTTATGGATTAAGGATTTAACGTGCTGCTATATTGGAGTGCCGTGATGGAAATGTGCTGAAGATGATGATATAGTTATGGATTAAGGATTTAACGTGCTTCTATATTGGAGTGCTGTGATGGAAATATGCTTATGATGATGATATAGTTGTGGAAATGTGCTTGCTACACTGTGTCTTGTGTGTTGTTTACAGGCCTGGCAGCTTCGGTTCGGCCATCTGGTGGGCTATGGGGCGCGGTACTACGCCTACCTCATTTCCCGCGCCGTGGCTGCGAGGCTCTGGCACTCCTGTTTCAGAGAGGACCCTTTCAGCAGGTGAGAATGGTCGTCTTTCTTCTGCGGTCATGGGCTGTGAGGGACGGGTGCAGTAGCCGAGTGGTTAAAGCGTTGGACTTCCAATCTGAAGGTCCCTGGGTAACGGCGCCTGGTGGGTAAAGGGTGGAGATTTTGTCCAGTCTCCCAGGTTGAACGTAACGTGCAGACCTGCTTGTGCCTGAACCCCCCTTCGTGTGTGTAATACGCAAGCACGTTACGCACGTTAAAGATCCTGTAATCCATGTCAGCGTTTGGTGGGTTATGGAAACAAGAACATACCCCAGCATGTCAGAGTCCGAGCGCTCCTTCCAGATTCAAAATGTTCTCTCCAAATTGCCTGATTGTTTCTACAAACACCTGAAAGGGGTTGGCATCTCTGCATGAATAATCCTGGGCTGTCACCACGCAAACCAACGCACCGTGTTGTTTCTGTGTCGCAGGAGCTGCCACCACACACAGCTAACACACCGTGTTGTTTCTGTGTCGCAGGAGCTGCCACCACACACAGCTAACACACCGTGTTGTTTCTGTGTCGCAGGAGCTGCCACCACACACAGCTAACACACCGTGTTGTTTCTGTGTCGCAGGAGCTGCCACCACACACAGGTAACACACCGTGTTGTTTCTGTGTCACAGGAGCTGCCACTACATTATTAACACACCGTGTTGTTTCTGTGTTGCAGGAGCTGCCACCACATAATTAACACACTGTGTTGTTTCTGTGTCACAGGAGCTGCCACCACATAATTAACACACCATGTTGTTTCTGTGTCACAGAAGCTGCCACCACACACAGCTAACACACCGTGTTGTTTCTGTGTCACAGGAGCTGCCACCACACACAGCTAACACACCGTGTTGTTTCTGTGTCACAGGAGCTGCCACCACATAATTAACACACCGTGTTGTTTCTGTGTCGCAGGAGCTGCCACCACACACAGCTAACACACCGTGTTGTTTCTGTGTCGCAGGAGCTGCCACCACATAATTAACACACCGTGTTGTTTCTGTGTCACAGGAGGTGCCACCACACACAGCTAACACACCATGTTGTTTCTGTGTCACAGGAGCTGCCACTACATTATTAACACACCGTGTTGTTTCTGTGTCACAGGAGCTGCCACCACACATAATTAACACACCGTGTTGTTTCTGTGTCACAGGAGCATGGGCCAGCGCTATCGTGAAGAGATGCTGCAACACGGCGGAGGCATACATCCATCCCTGCTGGTGGAAGGTAAGTAGGGAGAAACCGTGGCCGAGTGGTTAGTGCGACACGTTCATGGGGCGGGTCAGAGTTTGAGAAGAGAGAACCGTGATCGGATGATTAGTGTGCTGCATGTTTCTCAAGGCCTGACTAAGCGTGTTGGGTTACGCTGCTGGTCAGGCATCTGCTTAGCAGATGTGGTGTAGCGTGTATGGATTTGTCTGAACGCAGTGACACCTCCTTGAGTTACTGATACTGATACTGTAGAGGGTTGTTGTTTTTTTGCCGGGGGGGGGGGGGGTTCTTTCCTGCATTTTAATCTATTTCATCATCTATGTGCTTACGTTTTATGTTATTCGTTTATTTATGTATTTTTTTATTTACTTGTTTATTTAGTTATTTATTCGTTAATTTAATGATATATCCGTTTATTTGTTTATGCACTTTTTTTTTCTCCTCGAGGCCTGACTAAGTGCGTTGGGTTACGCTGCTGGTCAGGCATCTGCTTAGCAGATGTGGTGCAGCATGTATGGGTTTGTTCAAACGCAGCCTTGCCTCCTGAGTGGGTCTGGGAGTTTGAGTCCTTTTGAGCGAAGAGAACCACGGATGCGTAGGTAGCACAACACATCTGTATAGCGTGTCACCATGTATGAGTGATTAGCACAACACATCTGTATAGCGCGTCATCATTGCGTGGTTAGCACAACACATCTGTATAGCGCGTCATCGTTGCGTGGTTAGCACAACACATCTGTATAGCGCGTCATCGTTGCGTGGTTAGCACAACACATCTGTATAGCGCGTCATCATTGTGTGGTTAGCACAACACATCTGTATAGCGCGTCATCGTTGCGTGGTTAGCACAACACATTTGTATAGTGCGTCACCATGTGCGAGCCTGTCGGGTGGAGTGGTTGGTTATGTGATCATTTGGATCCTAAGGCTGTGTGATTTGAAGCATTGTACAGGTGTTGCCGTGTGCTGGGAACTGTATGCAGTGTGGTAGCTGTTGTGTTCAACACAGTTCCGGGAAAGACGTCCGTAGGCTTGCATTTTATAACAGTGTGCCTGTTGGTTTGCGTTTATAGCCGTCACATTCAACAACTTGAGCAGTTTCACCAGAGATGCCTACGAAAGATCCTTGGCATAAAGTGGCAAGACAGGGTCTCCAACCTTCAGGTCCTAGAGAGGAGGGGCCTGCCCAGCATCGAAAGCCTGCTGATCCAGTGCCAGCTATGCTGGACAGGACACGTTGTCCGCATGACAGACAGCAGGATCCCGAAGACGCTTTTGTATGGTCAGCTGAAGGAAGGCCACTGTGAACTTGGAAGACCCTGCAAGCGTTTCAAGGACACCTTGAAGACAAACCTCAAAGCCTGTGACATAGACATCGCTTCCTGGGAAACTGATGCCCTTGACCGCTCTCGCTGGAGGATGCTTAGCTCTAGTGGCATAAAGACGTTTGAAAACAAGAGAACGCTGGCCATTAAGGAGAAGCGTGAGCGAAGGAAGCAGGGCTCAACTTCTGGAGACGTTTTCCCTTGCAACACCTGTGGGAAGTGCTGCGCATTCCAGAATCGGCCTCCTCTCCCATATGAGGACACACACACCGACAGATAAGCCTGCCTGCCTACTCATCCGTCGGTCCGACGGGAGACTCCATCATCATAGCAGTGTGCCAGTGGGTTTGCATTTATAGGAGTGTGCCGGTGGGTTTGCATTTATAGCAGTGTGCCGTGGGTTTGCATTTATAGCAGTGTGCCAGTGGGTTTGCATTTATAGCAGTGTGCCAGCATTTATAGCAGTGTGCCAGTGGGTTTGCATTTATAGCAGTGTGCCAGCATTTATAGCAGTGTGCCAGTGGGTTTGCATTTATAGCAGTGTGCCAATGGGTTTGCATTTATAGCAGTGTGCCAGTGGGTTTGCATTTATAGCAGTGTGCCAGCATTTATAGCAGTGTGCCAGTGGGTTTGCATTTATAGCAGTGTGCCCACTCATTTATAGCAGTGTGCCAGTGGGTTTGCATTTATAGCAGTGTGCCCACTCATTTATAGCAGTGTGCCAGCATTTATAGCAGTGTGCCAATGGGTTTGCATTTATAGCAGTGTGCCAGTGGGTTTGCATTTGTAGCAGTGTGCCAGTGGGTTTGCATTTATAGCAGTGTGCCAATGGGTTTGCATTTATAGCAGTGTGCCAGTGGCTTTGCATTTATAGCAGTGTGCCAATGGGTTTGCATTTATAGCAGTGTGCCAGTGGCTTTGCATTTATAGCAGTGTGCCGGTGGGTTTGCATTTATAGCAGTGTGCCCACTCGTTTATAGCAGTGTGCCAGTGGGTTTGCATTGCTTACTGTGTGCCCCAGTCACTGTACCCAGCCATGGTGTGTTGCAGGAATGCTGGGGGAGAAGCCCACAGTCGACAATCTGGTGGAGTCGCTCGTCACCGACTTGGACAGCAACGTACAGCGCTTGTACAGCTAACGTGCAGCGTCCATTAGTTGTGCTAACGTGCCGCCATGTACATTTGTTGTACTGCTAACGTGTGGCAGTATACATTGGTTGTACAGCTGTCATGCAGCAGTGCACATTGGTTGGTTGTACAACTGGTATGTGGCAGTGTATATTGGTTGTACAGCTGTTGTGCGGGAATGTGCATTGGTTGTACAGCTAATGCGTAGCAATATACATTGAGGTGCAGCTTACGTGAAGCCATGTACACTGGTTGTACAAACGTGCAGCTATGTACATCAACTGTACTGCTAACGTGCAGTTACATACCTACATTGGTTGTACAGCTGACCTGAAGCAAAAAGTACATTGGTTGCACAGCTAACGTGCAGCAGTTTACAGTGGTTGCACATCTTTCGTGTGCACATGGCCGTTGTGAATGAGACGTTTTTGGATGTGACCTGGTGTGATTGTGTTGTGAAGAAACAGTGGTAGCTGTGTGTTGTTGCTGTGAATGCTGCTTCTGTGTGAAGACTTTTTTTCAGTGCAGGGGGAAAAAATTTGACTGTGCATAAACCTTTACATCATGGCTGTTGTGACTGTCCATTTTCTGCATAATTGAATCTTTCAATGATCTTTTGTGTTTAAAAAAAAAAAAAAAAAAAAAAAAAAAAAAATGAAGAGAGTGGATTGGAATTATTTGTTCCTTTTATGATGATCAGTGAGATAGTTGTTTGTGTGTATTTGTTGTGGAGTGATTGGCAAGGTGTGTGTGTGGGGGTGGGCGTGGGGAGGGGGGGGGGGATGTGAAAGGGTGGACATTTCATCCAGGTCCAAAATTGATGACAAAGCAAAAGGTATGTCATGACTTTTCCTTTGTTTTGTTATGTACAGAAAATGTTTTGACTTCACCAAAGAAAACTTACACCCTGTCGCACTTTAGATTTTGTTCCACCAAACCGAAGAGAATAAATGAATGAATAGAGCATCTCAAGAGATGAAATGAATATGTGTAAGAATGGTTTTATACTTGATTTGAATTATGATTTAACAAGTTGAATGAGTAAATGAATTTTTTTTTTTTTTTAATCCAGACATAGGTTGTAAAAGAATTATGGAATAAATAAATGAATGAATGTCATGGTCATTTATTTCTTTATTCATTCTAGCGTTTCCTTAATCATTGTACAGAACCTAGTTACAAAATTATTTTTTCATCCTATTATTTGTTCAAATACACACACTCAGTACAAAATTCACGGAGTGATTTCTTGGACATTACAACATTATGTTGTATTTGTATTATTGTTTTTCTTTTTAATTTATTCGTTCAATCTTTGTTTATTCATAACCTTGTAATGCTCAGAAGCGTTGTTGTGGAATCATGAAATCATCATGCAGTTTCTGAATAATTTTGAACAAAAGAAGAGAAAAAAAAAGGATGTGTGGTTTTGCCTTGCTATTTTATCAGCAGTGATTCCTGACAAAGCTTTAGTTACCCCTCATCCCCCTAAAAAAAACCCAAATATATCAGAATTTTTAGGTCTTGGCACAGTTTGTGTGTGCATGTTCTCATCACACATGCAGACACACACACTTTATTAAAGTGAAAGACAAAAATAAATATTTATATGTACATACATACATACATGCGCGCGCACACACGCACACATCCTACAAACAACAAACCATACTTTATCTCTTATAAAAACAAAAACACAACTTTTCTTTTTTGACTTTTTTTAAATATTATTATTTTTTTTTTTTTTAATCATTATCCTTCCTCTTACACCACAAAACACATTCACCATTCACGAATCTTTGCAAGAAAAATACACGCAAAGTTGGAAATGGATGATCGCTCGCCATCCCAAACATCTGCCATATTCATACAGGCATTTTAACCTGGTACCACCAAAAAAAAAAAAAAAAAAAAAAAGAAAAGAAAAAAAACATACAGATATCCAATGGAATGGCTGAGGAAGGCTGAAATCGTTGCCTTAACTCATCTTTAAGAAAAAAAAAAAAAAAAATTCCTGATTTCATTCTCTGAACCATGCAAAAAGCTGTGTTGCAAGTGCATGGCACAAGGAAAGGTTGATTGAGACACCAGCCACCTCCTCCTCCCCTACCAAACCCCCACCACCACCACCACCACCACTAACCTCCCTAGTCTCTATTCTCCCCCCCATCCCCCACCCCCACCCCGCCCCCTCCCTGAACAATGTTTTGGCTCTCTATAGCCAAGGGCTGAGTTGTGCGAGCAACCAAAGCCAGCACGAAGTTTGCTTTGCATTAAGAATGATCCCAACTCTACACCAGTTCCAGAGACGAAGGAAAGTTCTTAACGCTTAGCAAAACTCTGCACTGCCAAGATCACTCGAGCATCAAGTAAGACATACCATCACCAGGGCTCACGAATAACACAAACAAACTACATCCTAAAAAAAGACCCAACACTTGAAACAGCACTTCTGACACAATTACAAAATCCAGAAACCACCAGCTTTGACTGGTTTCCAACAACCTCAAATGTTTGACAGTTAACCCACTACCCAACTCGCACTCTCCCACTCCACCACACGTAACGATCAAGAACCAAGCTGAGCAGAGGCTTTCAAGAAAACATCCGACAATACATACTGCAATCACTGCTGCCTGAATAGATTTGGAAGACTTTTACTTTTTTTGTATTACTTATGCTCTGAGTTGTAGGCAAATCTGTATCCCCCACACCCCTCACCCCCTCCCTAAACTGCCAAAAGTGGGTGGGAACTTTAAAATTGTTTTTTTGAATTGCTACTTTTAACGTAGTATTTATCGGTTGCTGTGTGAAGAGATTCGCTCATGCTTTTTTTTTTTTTTAATTATTTTTTTTAAGACTTTTCTTCTTGCATTACTTTTGTAAGCAAATCTGTATTACCCCCCCAAACTGCCAAAAGGGAGTGGGAATGTTTTGGGGTTTTATTTCTACTTGCCACTTTGAACGCAGTATTTAATGGTTGTTTCACCTCTTTATGAGCGATATCTATGAACAGAAAAATGTGCAAAACTACTGTGCAGAAATACTGGTCTGTACTGGTTGGACGAAAACAATAGTAGTACCTGCAGCTAGTTACCTCCCTCCTTCAAACTGCCTTCTGTTCAGCTATAAACGCTATTCATAGATTGCTTCCAGATCTCAAGTCTACTTTACTGAATGTAAGAATTCCGGCATGACCATGTGCGTTGCTCTTCAGTGACTTTCCAAAAGTTCAAACTTTCTTTTTATGCTTAAAAAGAATCACATACACACAATGTCACAAACTGCATCACTGACAAAAATCTTTGAGCTGTTTACCAAACAAGTCATTTTGTCATTTCTTGCCAGTAAATAAAAAATAAAAAAGAAAGAAAAAAAAAAAAGTCTAAGGTCAGACTATCACGGACCAGACTTCACAGTTACACATCACTATTATCACAGAATTTTTTTTAATGTAGACTCAAACTCTAAAAAACATTTCAGTAAGTATAATGTATCCCCATCATAACCTCCCATCTCTAGCTCAGTAAAAAGTGAGAGACTGTTACAACACAAAACAAAGCACTAAAAAGAAATGTACAAATTACCACAATGCTGAACTCTCAAGCAGCCTGGAATGTTGAACAACAATCATTCATTCATTTTGTCATCTACAAAACAGCCATTCAGATAATTCTTGGTGAGAACAGTAACACACACAAACCATACAAGACTTTAAAAAAATAAAATAACATGCCCTTGAGCTATGATTTATATACATTCCAGTGTCCTGCTTCAATAGGAATGTTCTGCCTGCAATTGCATAACGCCCAGGAAAACCTAGTATTTGAAAGACCAGTCACACACACACACACACACACGCAAACGTTTGATACTGTAACTACTGTAAGATGTCTGGTGTCAACAAACTGCTGCAAGGGAAAAACATTTTTTTTTTTCCCATCATGGTTTTGGCATTGGTCCAAGTTGGTCGTCCAAACGAGCGGTTGTCATTGGTGGAGGTGATGGGTACACGACAGCTGTCATCATCACGTCATGCGGATGCTCTGTAGGATCTGGAACACAGCTGAACAAACAAAACAAAGCTTTTTAACCCTTTGAGCCCTGAGTTTCTGAGCAATTTTAACCCTTCTGCCTGAGCTCCTGAGCCAAAATTTGCAAATAAAGGAAATTTTCTATCTAAAATTACGTTTAAATAACATACTTACCGTGACCCAACTAGTGCAGACTCCGGCAGGGGTCTGACATTCCTGCCTGTGCAAACTACTATCCGCCTATGCGGAGAAAACGAAACTACGGCCGATAACCTCAATGTGTCACAGCAGATATAAAAAGAGTGCCCTGACCACTGCTTTACTGGTGGTAGAGAAAAATGACATAAGGCCTAGCCACCGGTTGAGCGGTGCGTAAACACTTGTGTTTTGCTATTGGTTGACTTATATTGAAATCCATCTTTTTTTATCCAAAGAACATGCAAAAAACACAGTGAAAAGGCGCGGCCATGTTGGTACTACGTTCGCTGACATCAGAATATTACGGCTTTTCTGATTGGCTCTTCAATATAAGTCAACCAATAGCAAAACACGACACAAGTGTTTATGCACTGCTCAACCGGTGGCTAGGCATTATGTCATTTTTCTCTACCACCGGTAAAGTGGTGGTCAGGGCTCAAAGAGTTAAAAATTTCTATTTAACTTGCCTTGCAAAATCGTGTTAACTACTTTACCTTTCCCGGAACCAAATCCCTTACTCAGGTTCATCAGAAAGTACTGATTGGGCCTTTACTCCACACATGAGAAGTCTCCCTCATAAAAAAAAAAAAAAGGGACCAAAATTCCATGACCATAACTTCATGTTTTAAGCACATCAAAGATGAATTTAAACCAAATGCAGGAAAGGAACTGGTGATTTTTCATTCACGTAGCTAACAAATGCCAATGGGAAATTCTAATTCTTGGTAGTGCTAATCTGCATGGAATTAGCACAGTCTTAGAACACTGCGCTCAGTTTGCTCAGCATATTAGGACTAAGAATTTTCCAAGGTGCAGCATGGAATCAGCATAAGTCTTAAAACAATCCGCTGTTTGCTTAGCAAATTAGGGCTAGGAAATTTTCCTAAGTGCATGAAATTACAACAGTCTTAGAACAATGCACCAAGCTTGCTAAGGTAATTAGGGCTAAGGAAATTTCATAGGTGCATGGAATTAGCAGAGACTTTAACGACCTCTTAACACTAAGCGAGCTTAGCTCTGCTGAAATCAATTGTGCCAACCCATCTTTGCAACTTTGGAGTCAGCGGTTTCTTCTGTTTCTCTCCAAAACAGTCGTGTTTATTTTCATTTGACTGTCACCCAAACTGCACGCTGAACCAAGCCAAACGGCTCACTGCCCAGGCATCAAGATGTCAAAACAAACATCACCTCACAGGCACATGACGTCTCACACAATGTAACAACAGGAGCACTGCACTGAAGCAGACTGCTATCCATCATCAGTCAAAAATTAGCACACACATTCACACACCCACAATGAAAAACATGGAAAAAAAACAACTGTATGTTCATTTTGAATTCATGCTGAATTCTAACATGCCACATTTTCAAGCTGACCACACAAACTCCTGATAAAATGAACTGCTCAACAGACGTCCAATTATATAATAATATACATATTTCAACATTAATATATCATTGTCACATTTCTGATATTCTATACTTTGTTCTACTTCTACTACTTCCACTAGAAAAGGAACTAGCTACTTTTGTTTTCTCCGCATAGGCGGGTAGTAGTTTGCACGGAACAGGAATCAGACCCCTGCCGGAGTCTGCACTCGTGGGTCACGGTTTACTATGTGAAATTAAAATGAACTTTAAATAACAAATGTAAAAGACTAAAAGTAAAACCTATCTTCACCTTCCCACCCCTTTTTCCGTGTACTGTTTTGGCTGTTCCTTCTTCGGCGCTGTTTCATTTGCATTAACCCCATGCCAGTAATCCTGAATCCTTCATACACAAAGTTAAGACACATCCAGGATTATCTGCCGCAATCCCACTGTTAGCAGTCCTCAGAAAGCTCTGTCAGGTCACCATGAGGCCATGATCAAGAGGAGACCCTGCACTGCTGCCGTGTCACTTCAGTGGTGTTTAGCCAGTGCCTGTTCTGATTCAACATACACAGGATACCACCTACCGTGTCCCCTATAAATGACAATAATCACTTTGTCACGAAGCCAGACTGAGTTAGCATCCCCCTAAATCAGTCTTCCCTTTCTCCTTCTCTCTGTTTAACAAATAACATCAACTTTCTGATGATTCTTCAATATCTTCTTGTGACTGATGCAAACTGGACATCTGTGTTTCCATAACCTACCAAACTCTGACAAGGTTTCCATGATCTTTAGTGCAAGTATCTGGTCATTTACATGCATGTGTGAAAATGTTAATAAAGCATTAAAAAGTCTGCATATCTGTTGGATGGAGAGATGGGCAAAAAACCTCATCTTTTACTGTGGAACAGACGTGTGTAGTCAGGTTCAAATCCAGGACCCTCTGGAAGAATACTTCTCTAACAAAAACTTACAGAAAACAGCCCTTTTCTTTTGCAGCTCCTTCAATCTGAAAATGACTCCCCAAAGAAATCTCAACTCTGCCATACTGACTCGCATCTGACATGAAGTGAGGAAATGTAGGCCACAGTGTCAATCTAAAGTTATGAACCTGACTTTGTTCAGATCAAAATGGTGTTAAGCAAAACAAGAGATGACTCATCAATTATTCGGACAAGACGATAAAATGAGATCCCATGTACAGCATGCGCTTAATTAGACCACACAAAAAAAACTAAAAAAAACAACAACAGCAACATGGCAATGAAGGTAGTGTCTGTCAAAATTCTGTAGAAAAATCCACTTTGACAAGAAACAAATACACATGCAGGCAGGAAAAAATACCAGAAATGGGTTACGTTCTCACTGTAACCTGGCACACTCCCTGAGGTGAGCAGCCAGAACTTCACACAGTGAAATCTGTTGTGACAAGTGGAAGAATATTCCACCTGCATGGCCATGTGTGCAACAGAAAACCGTTACATACATCAAGATCACTGATTAAATTTGTTTTAATCCGATTCTTTGTCTCGTCATGAACAACTGACACAGACATGAATGGAGATCATAAATTTGTCTTCAAATACAATTCTGTGCTTGGTCACATGCAGGTGACACTGAACTGACATTACATTTCTCAAACTTTTTAAACCGCCTGGGCGTGGCTCTTTGATCCTTCTTGGAACACAAGAATTTGTATCAACGAGGTATAACAGTAACAACAAAACGTGGACTATTTCTCTGGAATGACTTATCAATGATTCGTTAGATACTACTTGAAAAAGTTTGACAGCGAGTGTCATTTTACACTACTTGCATCGTAGCAACAATGATCTCACCTGAGCCACAAACGACGAACACAAACAACGCCAGCAATGCAGGACCAACCGGGTATTTTTCGTCCGCGGGTTTCTGAAAAACAACAAACCTTGCTGTTACCACGGTTTTGTGATCGTCATTCACCACGGCATTACTACATCAGTTGATACAAAACAACACGAGAAAAGATTGATCTGTAAAATTATTCAACTGATCGCATTCTGCACACAGATCTGTCACGCATGCTTGGAATCACCATCTGGAAAGCACGTAAACACCTAACGACTTTGAACAAGTGTTGTACATACCAACGATTTCGGCACATTGCCCCGAGTGTTGATATTTTTTGAATGCTTTTCACTGGCAATACGCATTCTCTGTTTGAAAGGCATCTTGTTTCAGTCAAATGTTTTGCAATAACTTCGAATTTCTCCCTGCGAAGTTGTCCCTGCCACGATTCACTGTTGGCTTATGACCTATGCAAAGAGGGTGGCGGAGGGAAGGATTTATATTACTACACAACTACGTAATAAGAAGATAACTATCTTTTGTAGCTCATGAAATGAACATGAAAAAAAAATTCATTTGTATATAAAAGGCAAATATGCACTTAATATATAAATATATGAAGACAACAGTTGTATGCAATAAGTAACATATCGGACTATTTCTTGTTTTATAATGACGTGTACATGTGAGCTGTCGCGAGAGTGAACAGAGATAAAACTTCCTGCGCACGTGGTGTGTGTCTGATGCCGTCTGCAAACATCACGAGAGATGCGACTTGACAGATTTACGCCTTGGAAAAGTTATGGCGCAGATGGCTTCAAAGGCGTATTGCAATATCATATACCTCCCAGTCTCTACACCTCCAGGATCATCACACACACACACACACACACACACAAACACACACACACACAAACGGCACTCAGTCACACACACACACGCACACACACACACACACACACACACACACACACTCTGTGTGTGTGTGTGTGTGTGTGTGTGTGTGTGCCGGACACTGACACAACACACACACTGACGTACACATACACACACACACACTCACACACACACACTGACACATGCACACACACGCGCGCGCGCGCGCACATACTCACACACACACACACACACACACACCCCGTCACACACACACGGCACACTGTGATGCACACACACGCTGGACACACACTGACACACACACACACACACACACACACACACACACACACACACACCCCACTCCACCCCCCCCACACACACACCCGTGACACACACACACACACACACACACACACACACACACACACACGTCGGCAGTCACACACACACACACACACCACACACACACACACACACACACACACACACACACACACAGACGGATCAGTCGAGGCAGTTCCCAGTACTTGAAAAATGTCAGTGTACATGTCAAGTGCAGCATCCCACGATCGTGAAGCGAAGTCAAATTTTATGTTATAGTTTTCATACATCAGCCATCTGTGGCCAGCCGGGCCAGTTGTCCTGCACACGACACTGAAACATGCTGTTTACAGCTCAGCAGGCCAATCACAATCGCGCGCGACCCTGTGTGCCATACCAAAGTAGGTCATCATAGCAACCTGTTTACCGCAGACCAATCACAATCGCGCGCGTGCTATAAGCACGGATATCACAGTAGGTCATCACAGCAACTGACCTGTTTTCCACATAACTGACAGATAAAAGAGAGAGCAGGAGACGGATCTGTCAAACAACTCCAATCGAACAAACTTGACCTTAAGGTGTCTAGACGCCAATAGGTCGTTAAACTCCAATAGTAGGTACGGATCTGTCAAACAACTCCAATCGAACAAACTTGACCTTAAGGTGTCTAGACGCCAATAGGTCGTTAAACTCCAACAACGCGCGCGGATCTGTCACGGGCCGAGTTTGTGACATCGAGGACTTGGTTATTAAGGTCGATCTGTCACTCGAATCCAAGAGAACTCATCTTTCGTTTCTTGCTAAATACCCTCCCTTACGGAACACAACAATACTTGTTTTATCCATATTCAGTTTACTTTTAACTGTAAGTTACGTGCTGCAGCGTATAAACTGTTCAACTGTCGCTGCAAACCCACGTGTTGTTGTAGATAACAAAATCATATCATCAGCAAAAAAAGTAGAACAAACAATTCAATCAAATAAAAAAAGTAACTCCATGTTGACCATACTGCATTATTTCCAAAGCAATTTCATTAATAAAAAGTGAAAACAAGACCGGGCTACAAACATCCCCTTGTTTAACCCCACGAATGCAGTTTACACCGTGACAATCAGATAATGTTGCCCCAGCTCTCACTCTCGCTTTCAGTTCATTGTACATGCTTTTCCCACAATGATGTAACTTACCACTGA
Organism: Babylonia areolata; assembly: GCF_041734735.1. Taxonomy (NCBI): domain Eukaryota; kingdom Metazoa; phylum Mollusca; class Gastropoda; order Neogastropoda; family Buccinidae; genus Babylonia; species Babylonia areolata. Next base: position 3,106,902 of record NC_134888.1, on the reverse strand, counting down.
TTCCATTCTTTAATAAAATAGGCCATAAAAGTTTTCTGGAAATGGAGTCAAACTGAGGCCTTTTCAAAGTCCACAAATGCTACATACAACTTTTTATTGTTTGCAAACTGTTTCTGTACTGCAGACATTAGAGTAAATATGTGATCAATTGTTGAATAGCCCTGTTTAAATCCTGCCTGATGTTCTCCAATGATGTTTTTCTGAACTATCCATTTTTGTAATCTAGCATTAATAATGGAACTATATAATTTACTACTTACATCGCACAAAGAAATACCTCTATAATCATTTACATTATTAATATCATCTTTCTAAAATAATGGCAAAATTATGGATTCTGTCCAGTTTTTTTTTTTGGATAAACCTCAGTATCAAACAAAAAATTAAAAAGCTTTACTAAAAAGTTAAAAGTAGTATCCCCTCCATTTAGAGAGAGAGAGAGAGAGAGAGAGAGAGAGGGAGCGAGCAAATATCCAAGACAATCGACGGGAGACACAAGACATCCAGCAGCCCTTGTGGGAACGCCATGTGGTCGTCCCCGTTACGCAACACGGTTAAGGGCCCTGGGCTATTTATAGCCCTGACTGATAAGCACACACAAGCGTGTATTGACGAGTCCCCCCCCCCCCCCCCCACCCCCCCCTTTTTTTTTAGATACAATTTTTCGATAACAGATAAGCAACTATATGTGTTCCGCCCCCCCAACCCCCACCCATCCAGTCCTCTCGCTCTCTGTTTAGGGTCTGTTCTGCATATTAACATCAGACAAAAACAGGGATATGCCATTTTATAGCTACATTTTTAGCTAGCTGCATGGTTTGTTTGGTTGGTTTTTTTTCTCCCTCCTACTTTTACGGTTGATATGTATATAGATGAAGAAACAGGCAAAAACTGAAGCGCATGTGCACACATACACAGTCATTAATGCATGCACACACACGGCACATGTATACAAATGCTAAGACGTGCGCGCGCACACACACACACACACACACACAGACAGAGACAAATACAGACCACATGGGGAGTCAGTCACAGAAAATGAAATCGGTTCTTTTTGTTTTCATTGCATTTTATCTCCCCCCCCCCCCACCCACCCACCCCCACCCCTTTCAGCTACTTTTCTTTTCTTTCTTTAAAATTTTTTTAAGCTCCGATCCTCTATAGAGTGAGGGCTAGATGTAAAAAAAAAAAAAAAAAAGAAAGAAAAAAAAGATGCTCCTATAGCTTATCTATTATTCTTTAAGGAGGAAGGAGGCAGAATGGTAAAGATGCTTATGAACTTCTGCCATTAAAGTGTCTGTGAGGGTACGGGTTCGAATTCCAGCCTCGTCGTTTCTCCCATGCATAACTGGAAAATCAAACAGACGAGATGAAAAAAAAAAACACCAAACTATAAGGTCCTGTGTGCAGGAAGCATGCACTTGGCTCACTGAAAAAGAACCCATGGCAACAGAATTAAGTATATTGTCCTTTGGCAAAAATCGAAGAAATCCACTCTGATAGTACACACACACACACACACACACATATATATATATATATATGCCCTCAAGGCCTGATCAGTGCTTTGAGTTATGCTGCTGGTCAGGCATCTGCGTGGTAGGCATGGTGCAGTGTGTATGGATTTGTCTGTATGCAGTTGTGCCTAATAAATAAAATATTTGACTTGGCTTTCTTTCTTTTTTTTTCCATAGCCACTGACAAGGGTGGAAATGGGGCTGGCTGATGTGTGCCATGCTTGCTTTTAACCTGTCTGTCTGCCTTGTCAGTCTTGGATCAAGATTGCTGCATTCATTATTTCAGAATCAGTTGATTCCAGGTTCAAAACAGACTCACTAATCACAACATAGCTCTTAGAGAATTACAGCCACACAGAAAATTTTGAAATATGTTCACTGCCCGGCCACATTATTGTAGAACTGGGTCATCAGTTCTTTTTTTTTTTTTTAAAGTCTTTTCACACAGAATTTTAAAAAAAAATCTGTTCACTGCCCAACCAAATTATTGTAGAACTGGGTCATCAGTTCTTTTCTTGTTTTGAAAAAAAAAGTCATTTTAGAAAGTTTCGGGCTAATTTGTTGGGTCTTTCTTCACTTCAAGAATAAATGGAACATAATTGAAGTGATCGTCGGCTTTAATTGATTGTTTTAAAATTAAGAAGCGTTTCATTGCTGTAGGGATGTCATGGAGTGCACTGACTTCTTGCCACATAAACTAAGACACTCCCAGTTCTTTTCCTATTTTCAAAACTACCTTTGATCAAATTGTTATGCATGTGTATGCGCAAATTTGTATGCGTATATACATAAATATAATTTGAGTATTGTACTTAGTGTACTTGGTGCTTTGTCTTGTTATATAGTTTATAATGTTTCTGTTAGTTGGACTTGCATGGTTTGATGGATAGTGTAACATATTGTATTATTTTATTTTATTGGAATTATTGAATTGTAAAGCACTGGAGCAAAATTTATTTGATTAGGTGTTATATCAGTAAACTCCTTCTTCCTCTTAGTATTATTGTTTCTTGACAGTTCAGAGTTGTGAAGACTGCTGATTAATTGAAAATGTTGGTGACATGGTTAAGTCCTGGTTGAACATTAAAGGTCCAACAGCCTTATACAGCCATTGGGGCAGTGAATTAATATTCGCTGTGTCTAGGGTTCAGCACAGAAAGGCATGCATGGCCCAGTCCTCTTCCGCCATTTTAACCTTCCCTAACGACAGGCGCAACAGCCGAATGGTTAAAGCGTTAGACTTTCAATTTGAGGGTCCCGGGTTCGAATCACGGTGACGGCGCCCTGTGGGTAAAGGGTGGAGATTTTTCTGATCTTCCAGGTCAACGTATGTACAGACCTGCTAGTGCCTGAACCCCCTTCGTGTGTATACGGCAAGCAAAAGGTCAAATATGCACGTCAAAGATCCTGTAATCCATGTCAACATTCAGTGGGTTATAGAAACAAGTACATACCCAGCATGCACACCCCTGAAAACGGAGTATGGCTGCCTACATGGCGGGGTAAAAATGGTCATACACGTAAAAGCCCACTCGTGTATATATGAGTGAACGCGGGAGTTGCAGCCCAGGAACGAAGAAGAAGAAGAACGTTCCCTAACCAAATACAGGTACCCATTCACACTTGGATGGAGTGAGGAAAATCAGAGTAAAGTGCCTTTTCCAAGGGCACAACAACATGCCGAAACACAGCCTCGAATCCTGATCACCGGTCAACAACACTGTGTCAAAAATTCAACCGATTCTGCTGGTGCCTCCGACTGCAGCAACACAGACACGTTCACAAATGCACACACAGCACACACGTCATTTTTGGCAGACATGAAAATTTTATTTTGTTTTTGTGTTGTTTTTTTTTCCTTTTTGTGTCAAGAGTGAAACATACACGCTCATACTGTCCAACACTTAGCAAGCACAAGATTACATTTCAAGCTGATGCTTCAAGCTTCTTACAAGATGTCAGCGGAACCTTCCCTTTCATTCCTCGCAACTGAAAAACAAAAACAAAAAACCAGCTGTGCAGAAGCTATGGAAAAGAACAAAATTATTCATTAAAAAAAAAGACGAGCACAACACAACACCTGAAAAGCATGGAAAGTCAACGTGTGCGATTTTCTTCTTGTTTTCAAGATATACAATATACTAACTACAGCTTGCATGTGTTTCTCTCTTTCTAAATGCAAGATTGAAGGCAAGAATTGCAATCATTAAAGATACAAAGCAAAAAAAAACAAAACAAACAAGGTCAACCATATGGACATTTTCCTACTTTGTGTGGTATGTCCCGTTAGATTCACTGGAGACCTCCCAGTGACCTTGAACTTTCTAGAAGTTTTGATTTCCAAGAAATGTGCTGCATGTGCGCTGAAAACTTCAAAGTCGTTGACAAACCAGAACAAAATGTAATGATACATTTTCGACTTGGACAGCAATTTCTTCTTCACTGTTGTCAACAAGAACATGGTGGATCTGTTTCATACCTGGGGCCCCAAGCTCCAGCAACTTGTTTCAGGTATTTACATTGGGGGTAGGTGTAGGGGAGAGTGTGGTGGTTGGGGAGGGATGGGGGCTGTCGGGATGGGTGCCGGGGAGTGAATGGGTGCTGGGGAGGGCACACTGAAATCATAAAAGACCAAAGAGTTCCTGAAATACCACGTTTCCTCAATGACCTGCACGGTAAGTAACCACTGCATTTAAATTTATGGACACCAAATTTCTTCTCAATCACTCACTCACTCATTCCCTCGACCGCTGGGGTCGTTGGGGAGACATGAGGAAGATGTCATAGCTCGCCACGCCGTTCTGTTGGCAGCTGTCGTGAGGAGATCTGGCATCGTCATTTTGGTCCATTCCTTGACGTTGTCCGACCAGCTTTTTTTCTGCCGCCCCCGTCTGCGCCCTCCCTCTACAGTCCCTTGCAGGATGGTTTTGGAGAGGGTGTTATGTCGTATGATGTGACCAAACCATGCCATCTTCCATCGTTTGACAGTCGCCAGCAATGGTTCTTGGGGCCCAACAAGGTTGCTGACCAGGTTCCGCACATAGTCATTGGTCTTGTCCTCCTTGTAGGAGATGCGTCTCCTCAAGCACTTGGTTTCGAATGTTCGGATTCTTCTTTCTGTTTCTGCCGTCAGTGTCCATGTCTCACATCCATATAAGAGGATGTACCTGAAATGATCTGTCATTCTGATCATGACCGGTTCCATGTTTGTCAAACTGCTGTCCATCTGAAAACAGACACACAGACATGCAACAAACATACTACATAATTTCCTGTAACTTTTCTTAGTCTGAAAAAAAAAGAAAAGAAGTATAAACGAGAATGCTATGCAGGAGGAACAAGGGAGGAGCATATCATTAAATGGAAAACAGAAATGGCAAGACAACTGGGAAGGTGGCAGGAGGGGGTTTGTGGGGGAATGGATATGAAAGAGGTGGGGTTGGGGGTGAGGGGACACTGATTACAATCTTTGTGTGTGTCCCTTCAACTGCTTGATTCACAAGCATGCACACATAACATCAAACACTCAAAGAGTGTCATGTACACACTTTGTCAAAAATGAAACTTAACACTAGAAAGAAACGGGAAAGAAGGGGACTTCTTCTGCGTTCACTCGTATGTACATGAATGGGCTTTTACATGTATGACCGTTTTTACCCCACCATGTAGGCAGCCATACTCCGTTTTCAGGGGTGTGCATGCTGGGTATGTTCTTGTTTCCATAACCCACCGAACGCCGACATGGATTACAGGATCTTTAACGTGCGTATTTGATCTTTTGCTTGCATATACACACGAAGGGGTTTCAGGCACTAAGCAGGTCTGCACACATGTTGACCTGGGAGATCGTAAAAATCTCCACCCTTTACCCACCAGGCGCCGTCACCGTGATTCGAACCCGGGACCCTCAGATTGAAAGTCCAACGCTTTAACCACTTGGCTACTGTGCCTGTCAAAAGAAGGGGACAGGATGGAGGTAAGGGGGGAAGGAGAGGTGCTCAAGGACGACCACACAATGCAATTCATCAAAAGCAGCAGTAGTTTCAACAGTATTTGGCTTTCTCCCATGCACAGTGTGTCACCACCACCCCCCCCACCTCCCCTCCCAGCCCCCCAAATAAAAAGCCAGGCAAAGCTACCTTCATGTTCATATAACTAATGAAGCCATAATTTACAACCACCATTAACAATTTATTACAAAATACGTCAGAAAATAATTAAAAAAGAAAGACATTTTCATGTGTCTAGTAAATGACTTAAAAGAGAAAGGTATTGTCATCTCGCGCCCTCTCACCTTATCAATACTGAATATGCTGATGGACTTGATAACTGACTACGTTTTGTTGTCATTTCTAAGTTATTGTTTCATTGTTGCTCTGATTTCCCATTTGCAAATTAAAAGAGTGATTTTACATAGTCCAGTCAACTGGTTAAAAAAAAACAAAAAAAACACTGTCATGCTCTGTCCTCTGACACACTTCTGCACCACCCCCCCTCTCCCTAAAACACCCCCCCCCCCCCTTTAAAAATACATCACTACATCATTCAATTCTTTGTTGTTGTTGTTGTTGTTGTGTTTCATAAAAAATCTATAAAAAAAATCCTGCACATTTCATGCTGAGAGGAACGAATACGAATATTTCAAATGTCAGAAACAACTCAAATAATTCATGGCACCTTGCACCAGGCAATACACGTTACATATATTCTATAGCTTTCTTAAAAGTGGTTTGTTTGAAAAGAACTGATCAGGTTTTGTTGGTTATCAATCACTGACCTCAAAACTGGTCCCCACACTTTACACACTTGTCCACTCTTCAAACTCAAAGTCTGTCTAATCATGAACAAGTTATGCAGAAAATGATGTAGGCACATCCACATATATTTATGTGCACACCCAGTCAGTTATTTAATTCACACTGTACTGCACTTGGCTGAAAAATGGCCTGGTTTGCTTTAAATTTTTTTTTTTTTTTAATCAATACTTGGTTTTCAAATCACGAATACCAAATGACACACAGAACAAAGCTGAAACAATCCAACACTGTGCACATGCAATACACCAATCCACGACAGCAATCTGACACTGGATCAACACTGCACCAGACACAAACACCAAGCCAGATTTCATAAGGGTTTTTTTTGTTGTTTTTTTTGTAGAGAGATACCCACCCAGGCAGATTCGACACCAGTCTGTGAACTCACTCCGCAGAATGTGTGAGCATTTGTAAACTGATCTGACACCCTCCAGCTAACCCACTGAACCACTTCTCTTCATTGTTAGAAAACCCCACAACTTAGAATGGAAATCGTTGGACAAAATTGAGCACAGTTTAAAATACTGAATGCATCATTAGGAAAAAAGAAAAAGAAAAAAAAGAAAAAGAAAAGAAGGCAGTATAACTTCCAACCTTGAGCAATGTGTGTAGTGATTTTATCTGTACGCAAATTGTAAAATGTTTTGGCAAAATTGTCCATCAGCTGAAGAACTTGTAGGAAAACATTTTTCACTTGAAAATTATCCAAAATCGCAAGTAAAACTGCCAAAAATTAATCCCAAATGAAAAGTAACACCCTACTCCCTATCAAAATTAAGTATATCACCATGTTTAATCAAGCAAATCACCTGGAGTTTCAACTGGGAAGGCTTCAACCTTAAGATTTACCTCAAAGAAACTGCCGTCAACTGTTATCTTAATCGAAGGATTACTCAATACCCAACAGATGCTGTAGTAAGTGGTGGTAGGGCAGGTATGAGTTAAACTGCTGAAAAGTGTGAGTGTGAGTGTGAGTGTATGCTTTGTCCTGTTTTCTGCATCTGTTGTTGAGATGTTGTGTGGAGGACAGGGAAGAAGAGTGAGACGGATTTTTAAGTACTGTGATTTTGGTTGTGTATTGTACAGGCATTGAGATGTATGCGATTGGTTTCAAATATTGAGCTATGTTTTTTTTAAGTATTGTGACATCAGTGTGAAGTATTGTGACATGAGAATCCATCATTTAGCTACTGTGCTGGGTTTTTTTTTACATGCATTTTGATTGGCATGTTGTACAATGTTTTTTGTCTGATGTCTGCTCAGGGTTATATTATGCAAGGAAGTTGTCCTTTTAGTGTTTAAGTGCATGTTTTACGCATCAATTTTTCCTTTGTACAGCACAACTGAGCACATTTTACACGGAGAGGCGCTATGTAAATCAGATCAATATCATTAATAAGTACAGGTGTTCACAGGAGCAGTCCATGACAGATGCACAGTGACAATGACACAGGTGTGCAGGTAACAACCAGCAGCTGTTCATTCTCACTCACTACATGGCAGGGCTGGGGAGGGTTGGGAAAAGAAGCGTATCTATAATAACCAAAAAAGCCAAAACAACTTCACAATGGTAAAAACAACAACAAGAAACATCATATATTCTTGATCTTTTTATATTATGTACAAACATGACAAGGTAAATGGTGTTCCGCTATGTGAAACTAACACCACATCCTGATCCTGGTGCCATGATCTGATAATGCTACAGCATCCTGCACTACCAAAGTGCCACTGGCAAAATGTGAGAGTAGATTCAATACAAAGACCCCTATACCCCCCCAACAAGAGATAAACCACCTCCGTCCCTCCCTTTGTGCGTCCATCAGAATGCTACAGATGTGTATCATTCAAGTGATCATCATCAGCAGCAGCAGCAGCAGTGGCTCTAATGAGAGGTGTTTCAGCCATTGATATCCAACATGTGCATTGTGGCAGGGGGTGAGGAGTCATGGACACCAGCTTCTGGACAGGTCTCGGACAGACGACGCGATGCAAAGCCACCCAATCTCCCCAGTGTATGCCTTGCCCAAGGTAGGGCACTGTCCCCCCAGCTGTTTGCACCAGTACGCTTGAGGAGGACCCTCTATCTGTTCCTTGATTTCTCTCTCTTGCTTACAGCCCAGCTGAAGGCTCAATGCTTGGCTTGTATCAAGAGACTGATGTCAGCTTACAGTTGGGCCAACAGTGAAATGACAGCTGTATTATCAATGGTTTCTCCATGGCAATGGGAATTCATTTACCAGCTTAGTCTATTGTGAAGGACAATGACTCTCAAACTAGGTGGCAAGATTATATTGGCTCTTAGTGCTGCAGCCTTGGGGGTGATGTGGGGTGGGTGGGGCAGAGTAGGTAGGGGAGGGGTGGGCATGGGGGGCGAAATGGCCTTTCATCTCAACGCCGACTGTCCAATGCCCTCTTGGCCTACAGAGTGGGAATGTAACCTAGGCAGGACCTTCTCCATGATGATCAAATCCTTGCCCCAAACAGTCTGGACAGCAGCTGCCTCCACAGCTGTTCTGATATCCCAGTCGGACATGACAGTCATACAGCCCAGCTGACCACACAGGGCCACGGGAGGACCAGGTGAACCGGGTCACACAGAGGAGGCAGGGCCACGGCTGTGTCAAACAGCTGACAATGTCCGTTCCCACCTGTCCGTTCCAGGTACAGCACACTGTACTCCGCACAAAAACTGCCACCTTCAACCCCTCAGTGTCCCTTTTAGGGACAACCCCAATCCTCCTCCCCTAATAATCACAACAGTAATAAAAATATTAATCATGAATAACATTTGTACAGTGTATTTCTCTCTCTAGGTATACTGAATCAGTGTGCTGGCAATTATGTACACTGTCAGGTCCGAGACAGATCCAGCCTGCCAGTGGAGGCAGAAGGAAGGTTGGTGTTTGAAGAGTGAATGAAACATCTCACGGCACCTGACCATCAGGTCCTCCTCAATTGTAGGGATGCAAACAGCTTGTGGATCAGCACCAATTAAGGTTAAATTCCATAAACCCGTAAAACAAATGCAGATTCGCGTGCAAACTTTGCGCTGAAAGAAAAAAACAAAAACAAATGCACCAACCTTTCTGTGATTGCATAAATCTGTAGACCAAAATTTTGCACGAACTTCACTCCAAAATCTTTCTTTTACCTCAGGGGGGGGGGGCGAAACCTTTGACTTTGCATGCAAATTTGACAGACCCCCTTCTTGGCTGATGCAGTGTTTGATGAGAGTCCCCCTCTGCAAAGTCCATCACTTGAGGAAATTTCTCCCTTGTTAGCTGCAGGTATTTCTTGAAGAGATCTCCATCAAAACCAAGCTTCTACATCAGGTTGTTGCAGGCTCCCTGCCGCTGCCTGAGCTTCAAAATACTGATCACCTAAAAATACGACAGGCTTCCTCTTTGCTTCCCATTCCGTCATCCATTCTAACAGGACTGCATTCTTCTTCTTCTGCATTCGTGGGCTGCAACTCCCACGTTCACTCGCATGTACACGAGTGGGCTTTTACGTGCATGACCGTTTTTACCCCGCCATGTAGGCAGCCATACTCCGCTTTCGGGGGTGTGCATGCTGGGTGTGTTCTTGTTTCCATAACCCACCGAACGCTGACATGGATTACAGGATCTTTAACGTGCGTATTAGATCTTCTGCATGCGTTTACACACGCAGGGGGTTCAGGCACTAAGCAGGTCTGCACATATGTTGACCTGGGAAATCGTAAAAATCTCCACCCTTTGCCCACCAGGCGCCGTCACCGTGATTCGAACCCGGGACCCTCAGACTGAAAGTCCAACACTTTAACCACTCGGCTACTGCGCCCGTCAGGACTGCATTCAAAATTCTATCATTTTCGACACACAGAGTGTACTGTCGCCATTGTTTCAAAAGAGAACACACACACACACAAAAAAAACACTAGCAGGTAAATCTTGTGTCTACGGATGGGCAGTTTTTTTTTCTTCTTCACATGCAAATTTCGTACGAATCCTTCACATTTGAATTTCACATCCTTTTTTTTGGGGGGAGGGGGTCAATGGAATTTCACCTTTACGTGTCTCAGTCTGGGAGCTGGCACACCTATGTTGAGTGACCAGTCAACAGTCTGACAACCAAGGACCCTTGGAGTGACTGACACATGCTGCATCACTATCAAAGAAAGCAGTTTTTTTTTCAGCAAAGTCATCCCCACCAACCTTCAGTATCCAAAAAAGCAGTCTTTTCAGCAAAGTAATCCAGCAATCTTCAGTGTCCAAGAAAGCAGCCTTTTCAGCAAAGTAATCCAGCAATCTTCAGTATCAAAGAAAGCAGTCTTTTCAGCAAAGTAATCCAGCAATCTTCAGCATCAAAGAAAGCAGTCTTTTCAGCAAAGTAATCCAGCAATCTTCAGCATCAAAGAAAGCAGTCTTTTCAGCAAAGTAATCCAGCAATCTTCAGCATCAAAGAAAGCAGTCTTTTCAGCAAAGTAATCCAGCATTCTTCAGCATCAAAGAAAGCAGACTTTTCAGCAAAGTTATCCTCCAATCTTAACCTTACAGGCAGGTAAAAAAAAAAAAAAAAAAAAAAAAAAGTGTTATTTTCCCCCCATTAGGTAGTCTTACAGCATTAACTCCCCTTGAACAGGACCCTGGCTCTTCTGCATGCAGCAGTTTAGAAAAAAAAACAAAAAAAACCCACCCCAAAAACAACATTCAGATGAACTGGCACAGTCATAGCATTGTTCACAATATCCAATACATCAATATTGCACAGCAGTGTTTTCAAAATCCTACTGGCTGACAAAAATAATACAATGAAAAGCATATGGAGGAACAAACAACGGCTAAACTGACAAAAAGAAACAACTCTGGATCAAAACCACTGACTGCAATCAATGAACTTCTTAACAAGTGAGACTGTTCATAACAAGATGCTCACCAGCAATGATGTAGTATCTATTTAAAAAAAAAAAAAAAAAAAAAAAAGTTAACAATAAGATTGTCCATAACAGGACGGTTTCAGCAATGGCTGTCACCATGTATTGCGTTCTGTCTGGGAACATGAACTTTTTTTTTGTTAGGTTTTTTTTTGTTTTTTGTTTTTTTGGTACAAATAAAATTTAATCTTGATACCCTTGACAGAGTCTGACAATGGAATGGAATGACCAAAGATATATCACAATGCAGAATCATGTATATACACACACTTTCACACACCACGGATTTTTACAATGTCAAAAATATACATTCAAAAACAAATGATGCGCTTTACTTTATCATATACTGCCATGTTGTTTTTTTTTCAATCAAGATAATCAAAACTGCCAGTAAAAGCGATAAAAACGTGGACACACCACTCCAGATAGTCCAATGTCACAAAGCATGAAGAACAGTACAACACAATTTTTTTTCTTCTCCCTTTCAGTATCTGCGAGCAAGTGTACTGTTCCTGCCAGCTCAACCCACACCTGTTCAAATCTCTGTCATCAATAATGCCAACAATATTGTAGTAAAGATTTCTCACGACAAGCATGGATCATTTCACAGCAAAAGCCAGACACGGAATCCAAGACATCATCCAAACAAACGATCATCGTGGGTAGTATCTCTTTTTCTAATGAGACGTATTGCCTTGTACCTCACTCACTCCTTCTTAATCGATAAACCGCTTGTTTAAAAACACGAAGAAAAAAAAAAGTTGACGCAAAGTGTTTATCACACTAGGTGTGTATTTTGCAGCCAGGAGGAAATCACTGCTAGAAAGGTGAAAGGTTCCACAGCCTTTACGGCCACTGGAGGAGTGAATCCTTCTTCTGCGTTCGTGGGCTGCAACTCCCACGTTCACTCGCATGTACACGAGTGTTTTTTTTTTATGTGTATGACCGTTTTTACCCCGCCATGCAGGCAGCCATACCCCACTTTCGGGGGTGTGCATGCTGGGTATATTCTTGTTTCCATCACCCACCAAATGCTGACATGGATTACAGGATCTTTAACGTGCGTATATGATATTCTGCTTGCATATACCCACGAAGGGGGTTCAGGCACTAGCAGGTCTGCACATATGTTGACCTGGGAGATCGTAAAAATCTCCACCCTTTACCCACCAGGCGCCATCACCGTGATTCGAACCCGGGACCCTCAGATTGAAAGTCCAACACTTTAACCACTCGGCTATTGCGCCTGTCGAGCGAATTCAAACCCACAGTGTCTTGGGCTCTTGGGGTCAGCATACAAAGGTGGGGCCCAATCTATTCTTTTTGCCGTTTTAACCTTCCTGAACCGAAGCAAGGTACCCATTCACAACCTGGGTGGAGTGAGGACAATCAGGGTACCTTTCCCAAGGACACACCACCGTGCTGAAACGGGTCTTGAACTCTGTTCTACTAAATCCAGAGTCCAACGCCTAAATGACTCTGCCAATGCGCCCCTGCTGCTGGCTGAATATATCAAATAGCTCATGTCTGAGCCAATCATGCAGTGACCTCATGGCAACACAGTCCCTGAATTTCCAAAACGTGGCTTCAGAATATTTTTCTTCATAAAACACTGCATTTAAAGGTGCTGGTGAACTCCGCCTTCAAGTTCAAGTCTAACTTTAAGCTCAACGTCTTATTCAAAAAGGTTGAAAAAAAAAAAGAAGAAAACATTCATGAAACATGAACACTCTAACTGTAAACTCATTTACTCCATCAATAAAAACTAACAAGTAATTAAAAACGTTACACTCAACTAAGATCAATTCACAGAGTCACCAAGCTTTACTATCACTGTCATACCCCAAAGCAACACTGTAATCAGACGAGCACTCACATAAGAGGCCGCAATCATCAAATGGCTGTTGCATGTTGAACACATTCCACGTGAACTTTTGCATGTGTGTATGTCTTCATGTACACTATGCATGCGCATGCATGCCTATGTGAGTTTATTTCCGCTTTCTTGCACTGAGCTTCCAATGTCTTTTTTTTTTTTTCAACATATTGCGGATTCAGATCAGAAATACAAACGTCATAAAGACACAGACACAGACGTGTGTGTGTATGTGTGTGTGTTTGTGCGTGCGCACATGCTCACAAAGACAACCGTTTAAGTATTAAACATTAATAAGCAAGAATGTATTCTCTCTCTCTCTCTCTCTTTCTTACTCTGTCCCACATGCACACAGTCCAGCATGATACTGACCAACAATCCACCAAACTAAGATGGACACTGAAATGGTTTAGGTCAGTTTGGGCGCCAAATAACCACGGAATGCAAACACCACGTCTTAATTTTCCTTCTATTACTTACACATTTTTTTTTCCTTCTTCATCCTGCAAATCATCACAACCACTCGTTGTCAGCTTTACAAGTTCACCTTCCTTTCACAACCTTTATGCAAACTCATTTACATCCCACAAATGCATGTGCTGGCTAGGTCTCGGACAACATGATTCTGTGTCATCTGCCAGCTATTTGAAATTGAAAAAAGAAAAAAAAAAAAAAAAAAGAGAACCCCCCCCCCCACCCCCCCCCCCCAAAAAAAAAACCAAAAAAAAAAAACAACAACCAATAGAGCATAGCTCACCTAACTGCTGTGATCATGTCAGATTTTAATCAAAGTCAACATAAAACTATTGCAAATGAAAAAAAAAAAAAAAAAAAAATCAAAGTTGCAGGCAACTACAGCAGTATACAAGTGAAATATACAAAAATACAAAACCAGCAAATGGTTAAAACAGTCTTTGTTTGATACTATTTACTGTTGTTGTTTTTTTCATGGGCGAGACTACTTTGAGTAAATGCCCCTATGTGCCACTGGCAATTTTAAAAAAACCCACCAGTCATATACCATACTGAACACACTCCAGGTATTATGCAGGCCACATATCACATTCAATGCACTTCAGATATTAGGCAAAACCACTACATTTTGGCTTTGGAATTCAATATATGTCACATGACAGGCAGGTGCTTCAGACACAATGGCTGCCAAAATATAAGACAGGACAGTGTACCACAGACAGACATCAGACAGTAAAGATATGGAGATGACTACATCGTTGCTGGTTTGTAGTCACAGAACATGTGTGAAAAAAAAAAAAGAAAAAAAAAAGCCACATGTATGTGTACATATACAGTCACTGACTGCACTGGTGTTAATAACTATTACGTAAAGGGTTGGTTCTGTAAAGAATTCAACTGCCTAACCAGATTGACAACTAAGTTGGCAAAAGACAATATTTTTCTATGGTAACAAAACAACTTGGCACGATGCTTGAAACAAAAAGCATTTGGCCCTTTATACAGAGCTGAAAAGAATCTGTACTTTGATGTGTTTCGTTATCTGTCAATTATTACCTAACAAGAGTCATGCATGTGACCAAAAAATAACAAACCTCAAAACCTTAGGGAAAAAAAAACAAAAAAAAACTGACCCCCCCCCCCCCCCAACCACTTCAACTGTTTACTTCCAAAGAATCTCTGAAATAAGATAATCTATAAGTTTGGTGTTAAACAAAGACAATATATACCTCTGGAATAAAAAAAATCAAAAAAAAAAAAATCGAAAAGTTGATGTTGTGAAACATTTCACTAGAAATGCACACAACCTTTTTAAAGCATGTCGGTGAATCGAACTGCCCCCAGCTATTCCTCCAAAGTATATGAAAAGAAGTCTAAAAGTGATATTATACACCAATACCAGAAAAAAAAAGTCACTCACATCTATTGTCAATCAACAAAAACTGGTGAAACATGTGTAATGAAGAACGACAATATTCATGTTTGTAGTAAGTTTTCATGTCGCATTGGTGATAGTCAAAGATTGACAATATCAATATGTCAAACATAATAAGTATTTAAAAAAACAAAACAAAAAACAACAACCCACCCCCTCTCTACCCCCCAGCCAAATCAAAGGTTTATAAGTTTTGCACACCCAGAAATCAGATTGAAATAAAGCCCATCAACATCAGCTCTTTTTAAACTCTTCATCCAGTGATGTTTGTAAACATCAATACTGAGTGATTTACAGAAAATTCCTTGCATCAAAGAAAATACTGTTCAAAGAACATTTTAACTTCATAGAATACTTGTATCAAATCTGTCAAACTAATTCTCTGAAAACGAATATAAAACTCAGTCTCATATACAGACAAAAAGTAGTTATGATCAGCATTAAACTGCCTGTTTCCAGCCTGTCCATTTACGTTCAACCCTTCTTTTGAAGCACGCTGGTATAATCTTAAAATCCTGATATGGTAATCATGGGCATAAGTACTGACTGAAGTACTGAAGAGAATTATCAGGCAGAAATAAAATGCAAACATTCAGAAACAGTACAGATGAAACTTCCGATCAAATTTTCAGAAGGCAAAGTAATACACACTCTTTTGCTGCTTTGTACATGAACACGCAATGATGGCACCCAGACAAAAAAAACGCATGCGCCAGTGGCTTAGCTCTCTGACATGGTAAAAACAATACTGACACACACTCTTTGGACATATAATAGAAAGAAACACGACACTTGCAACAGTGCGAACTTTTGTACAAAGTGGTTGTCAAACCAGCTCTAAAAGTATTTGACTTGAAGAACCAGCTCCAAAAGTAGTTTTTGACTTGAAGAACAATTTGAAGATAGATTTCTTGAAGACATCTAATTGGGTTATAATAAATTCAGCTGACAAAGAATATTTTGTAGGATAAAAGATCTGAACATTTGTAGTAAAGAAGGCAATGCAAATTTCTAAGTTGTCAAGATTCAGTTAACCTTTAGTCCACAACCAGACTGTAAAGTTCTAAATCATCTAATTTGGTTCACCTGACATGAAAAGGAGATTGTAAAATTCTCAGTTGCTGGAACAGCAACAAGATAAAAAAACAAACAAAAAAACAAAACAATCTTGCTCTGAATTCTATTACAAAAGTATCAAATTTGTTACAGAGACAACATTTCCTCAGAGCGTCATCATTTTGATAAATGTTACAGTGAAAACTTTCGTCAATAATTCCATCATATTAGAGCTGGGAAAATGTGTGTCAAAATATCTTTTTGTTTCTGAAAACTATGTGCAATGATAATCTTTGGTAAGCACTGGCTTGTATCCACAGCAGTATCACCATTTCTTAAAAACTGTTGTTCCCTTGTAAAAACAACAACAACAAAAAAACACCACCGTATGTGTGAATAAAAAAAAAAAAAAAAAAAAAAAAAAAAAATCAAATTGTTGAATCGTGCAGTGTTACCAATTTAACACAGCCACTTCCCCAGAGAGCTATTTTTCACATATCATTTTGGTGACACTTGCAACAGTCCGACCATTTGTGCAAGACGAGATATCAAAACTGCTACTCTGCATTGATTACAAAAAGTGGTACTTGTACTTGAATGTAGGAAACAGCTGTTCCAAAACTAAATGCTTTAAAAACATCTGCAGCTAAAACGCATTTCCACTGCCCTGCAAGCAGTTGTGGCCATGCTGACAGGAGCGAGCCAGGGTGGTAAACAATAGACTGCTTATTCACAAAGACCCGTAACAAGAATCATGGAAATGCAATACACTATAAACGATCAAAACAACATTCTGACGAACCTGGGTGTGATAACAGGTGACCAGTGCTCTAAATGAAAAAAAAAAAAAAAAAAACGTTCTCAAAGCAACACACCACCAGCCAACGGTTGTGAAGAGAGCCGGGACCTTATGACTTTTGGTGTCCACATCAAGTCCCCAGGTCTCTATTCCTCTATCTCCACCTAATGTTCTACGTGAGGCTTATTTACACACACACAACAGTTGTCAGCCTTCCTTTCAAAAAAAAAAAAAAAAAAAAAAAAGAGTCAGTGAGGGAGACAGAAAGACAGACAGTGAAAGAGGCAGACAAAGAGAGAGAACTACTCTATGATCTCATCAAAGACCTTCCTCCCCAAAGAGGCCAATTTCTAAAGGGGAAAATGAATCAAAATCCCAAGACTTTTGATCCAAAAGACAACAATGCAACTTTCTCCCCTAATCCGACTGCAGTAACCACTCACTCACTGCCCATTATGCCCTATGGCATGTTGGGCAGCAATGAAGAACCTCACCACTCCAGTCTGAATGGTACCCCTGGTGTGCTTCAGGGTCTGCAGTTCTCCTTTGAGCAGTAGTAACCAGAACTCAACTTCTTTCTGTACCATCCCCCTGCCCCCACCCCCTCCCCTCTCCTCCCCGGTCAAATCAAGGATCCTCAAAGATGTTGTTGTTGTCATGGTGCAGTCGTTACTCAGCCAGCATGTCAAGGCCACCACACCATGACCTCTCCCCCGCATCCCCTCCCCAACCAAAACAACCTGCTCAAGACATCAGGAGGTCCTCAAAGACATTGTAATCACTATGGCTCAGTCTGTACTCGCACACCCATCACCCCTCCAAGACACTCTCCCCCCCACCCCCACCCCCCCAACACCTCCCACCCCCACCCAGGTCTAGTCAGGGAACCTCAATGTCGTCATTGTCGTGGTGCAGTCTGTCCTCCCCCCCCCCCCCCCACAACTCCCCCCTTTCCCCCCCCCCCCCCCCCCCCTCCACCCTCCCGCCCCCCAAAAAAAACACCACCAGGGTCAAGTCAGGGGTCCTCGAAGACGTCGTCGTTGTCGTGGCGCAGCCGGTACTCGGCCAGGACGTAGAACATGATGGCGATGACGAGGAGGGACATGAGCAGGTACAGCTTGCCAGCCACGCACACCCCGGTCCCCAGGCTGAAGGCCACCGCCACCCCAAGGCTCTGCAGCATGCGCGTGTTGGCGAACGCCACCTCCGGCATCTCCGTGCACGTCAGGCACAGCAAGGCTGCACAAGGAGCACGACAGAATGTATTATAGTAATAATAACTGATACTTGTGTAGCACTCTATCCGGTAAACTGTTCCAGGTGCTATACAAAACACATATTACAACAACAATAATAAACAAGAGAGGCAAGGCCTTCAAGACTCACTTGTGATACACTTAAAAAAAAAAAAATCCAAGCCTTTTATGTATTGAGTATAATTTCAAAATGTAATGTTTAAGATGAGAAAGATCAGTTTAAAGCAAATTAAGTCCCCTAGCATTAATTACAGAGTAATTTCCCTTTTTTACTATCTGCACCAAAATGTTTGCAAAATAAATAAAACTTCCATGCTTAGCAAAAGAAGTTCCTGTTTGAACAAAAAATGATAATAATGACTGTTCTTGTTGTTGGATCAGAATATCAGATCAAAGTGCCAAGTTTAGAGAATACAAAAAATATAAATATAACAGTAAATGCAGTTTGCATATAATTAGGCTTCATTTCTTATTTTTTTGTGCCCATCCCAGAGGTGCAAAATTGTTTTAAACAAGATGACTGGAAAGAACTGAATTTTTCCTATTTTTATGCCTAATTTGGTGTCAACTGACAAAGTATTTGCAGAGAAAATGTCAATTTTAAAGTTTACCATGGGCACACAGACACACATACACACACACACACACACAACCGAACACCGGGTTAAAACATAGACTCACTTTGTTTACACAAGTGAGTCAAAAATAATGGATATTTATAAAAGCACCCTATCCAGAAAACTGTTCTAGGTGCTTTATAAAACACATATTACAACAACAGCAATCGTAATAATAATAATAATAATGGATACTAATATAGCACCCTATCCAGAAAACTGCTCCAGTTGCTTTACAAAACATATTACAACTACAACAATAATAATAATGACAGTAAAAATGGATCTCATATCGCTCTCTGTCCAGAAAACTGACATAGTCAAACTATCCAAACACATTTACACAAATATTGATAGTGATAAATGAGAGCAGAAGAAAAAGAAAAAGAAAACAAAAACCACCAATGAAAAAACAAACAAACAAGGGAACAAACCAAACAAAAACATACACAGGCATCACGAAGCCTGTAGGTCTGTACATCACTTTTTTCCTTGACAAGAAATTCACGGATATGGTAAGTTTACAACAAGTGCACACACGCACGCACACACACACACACACACACACGCTTATGCAAGCTAGAAATTCTTTTTCTATGAAATCTTCAAAAAAAAAAACCCAGCGGAAACATCCAAGATTCAAAGCCCTGAAAAAACAAAACAAAAAACCCCCAAAAATGCAGAGACTGTGAAGAACTGAAATTGCTTCTGTCTAACTTTAAGAAGAATCTGAAGTCGGGGTTTCATGTGTGGACAAAATCTGCTCACTTTTCCAATACAAATGACCTCGACTTCGTTGCTGCCTCAGTTAGAGGACAAGGAGACGCCCTGCTAACGAAAAGACTAGTACGCAAGTCATACCGGTGCACTAATACTCCTTGGAAAACAAAATCACCAATTCATATGTTCATTTCGTGCGTGTCAGTGCCTAATGTAAGCAGTGTAAATACAGAACTTCATCTTCTATCAGCCATTGAACAGACACGATCACACGGCCAGCAGTAATCTGAGGTGCCAGACATTTGTGACACCCCTACTCATCCTATCTCTTCTGCCCAGCTCTGACTCACCCCATGATTAACACCTGAAGGTGTGTAATTTGCTTTCAGCTGCATGATCGTGTGTGGGGAGTGTGTGTGTGTGAGTGAGAGAGAGAGAGACAGAGAGAGAGAGAGACAGAGAGGGAGGGAGGGAAGGAGAGAGACACACAGAGAGACAGACACACACACACACACAAAGACAGAGAGAGAGAGAGAGAGAGAGAGAGAGAGAGAGAGAGAGAGAGTGTCTGAATTTGTGGTTGTAAATCTGTGAGAGTGAGAGAGAGAGAGAGAGACAGAGACATACAGACAAAGGGAGAGAGAGCAGAGGAACCAGAAAACTGATGAGGTGAAAATGAAAGATAGGAAGGAAGAAAGGGGATATGGGGGGGGGGGGGGGGGGGGGGATGTAAGTGTGGATGTAGGATACAGGGAGGGCGGGGGTAGAAGAGACAGAAACAGACAGACAGACACAGCCAGGCAATGGAAGCAAGAAATGACTCCATCCAATCCCCCCCAAAACTCCATCTATGTCGGTCCCAAGCTCGGACACAAAATGAGGAGGACTGGATGAGGGGCTAGTGACCCCTCTCTATCTATTAAAAAACAACAACAACAACAAACAAAAAAATAGGGCTACAAAAATGCCCAAAAGAACATCAACACACATTCGGGTACTGGGGGATGAACCCCCACACCCCCCCCCCAAACAACTCCCTGTTGCATTGGGTCGGCCTTACGGACAGAAAGTGACACATAACCAGCCAACAGAAGCAAGAAATGACCCCCCCCCCCACCCCCACCCTAAACTCATTATTACACTGGGTCTGCCAGTGCCATACAGACAGACAGACAAGAGAGACACAAACAGACACACAGCCACTCAACAGAAACAACAACCTCCCCCTCCCCACCCCAACCAACCCCCCACCCTCACAAACAAACTCACTGTTGCACTGGGTCTGCCAGACGGCATCGCACACCCCCCAGGCGGCGGCCAGGACGAAGAAGAGCATGGGGTGCTGGTCGGGGATCCAGATGAGGAAGCCGATCATGAGGGCCATGTGCATGATGCCCCCAAAGCCCAGCACCACCTCGCGGGGCACCTTGTTCAGCACCAGCGCCACCACCACTGCCCCGCCCACGTTGGCCAAGCCCAGGGTGATCATGCAGAAGCCCACGTACTCCGCGCCCAGGCTGCAGGTCACAAAGTACTGCAACAGCCAAACAGCAACCCTCATCACAAAGTACTGCAACAGCCAAACAGCAACCCTCATCACAAAGTACTGCAACAGCCAAACAGCAACCCTCATCACAAAGTACTGCAACAGCCGAAACAGCAACCCTCATCACAAAGTACTGCAACAGTAACCCTCATCACAAAGTACTGCAACAGCCAAACAGCAACCCCCATCACAAAGTACTGCAACAGCCAAACAGCAACCCTCATCACAAAGTACTGCAACAGCCAAACAGCAACCCCCATCACAAAGTACTGCAACAGCCAAACAGCAACCCTCATCACAAAGTACTGCAACAGCCAAACAGCAACCCTCATCACAAAGTACTGCAACAGCCAAACAGCAACCCCCATCACAAAGTACTGCAACAGCCAAACAGCAACCCTCATCACAAAGTACTGCAACAGCCAAACAGCAACTCTCATCACGAAGTACTGCAACAGCCAAACAGCAACCCTCATCACAAAGTACTGCAACAGCCAAACAGCAACCCTCATCACAAAGTACTGCAACAGCCAAACAGCAACCCTCATCACAAAGTACTGCAACAGCCAAACAGCAACACTCACTGTCAGGCACTCGCACTGCGTTCACAGTCTGGGACTCTCAAACATTTAGGGACACACATACATCAACTGTGAAACAGCAGTTATCTAGTGCACACTCATACACACTGACACAATATCAAATCAAGAAAATGCATGACTTTACACACGCACACACACACACAAAGAATCGAAGAAAAACTAATCCTTTGACCCCAGCTGGGGTATGGAGAAGACATTAGTGACATGTGCATTCCTTAACTCACTCCATGCCAAGAGTTTTTGCCCTTGCCAATCCCTGAAAACCCAGGGTTTGTATAGGATGGGGAAAAATTGTAAAAAAACCCAAATAAACACCCAGACAATTGATATTTAGTATATGTATGCAAGGAGTGTTGTTCCATATGTGTGCAAAAAATCAAAGTATTTACTCACCATCTTGATGTTGATCGCGGTATCCATATTTAGTGTATTTTTTAGCATTTTTGCACCCATCAGAAAGGTACACCAACATGTTCCACATCACATTCTAACACTATTTGAGGAACTGAAGACCTAGTGCATGCAATGAAGTATGAACAGGTGGTGAAGAAAGTTGAAATTCACACATACAAAAAAAAAAAATTGTCTCTACATAATGAAAATCAAAGAACAAAGAAAAAAAACTCAACCGGCTGGGTGTTGACTGGCAAGTCAGCTGACAAACCTGGTATGCCAGTGAAGGGATGTGCAAGAGGGAAAAAGGAAAAATTGTCAGTCCAATCACTGATGAAAACACTTGCAAAATCGTCCATTTCCTCAGTGGTTTCGTCGTCTGTGTCTGTCTCATCTGCTGGCACATGTTCCTCACTTTCCTCTCCATTGCAAACACTCTCTTCAGCGGCCGAATCTGTTTCTAGTTCATCGGGATCTGGTTCAAATTAACTGTCCGAAGAATCAACATTATCTCCTTCGACATCAGAGCCTTCAGTTTGGATCATTTCCAAAGCATCTTCGACGCTGAGTAACATTTCACCTCTCCAACCGTGTCGAACACTTCGCCGTGACGCCATCTTGTCAAACAACTTACAAAGCTGACAGGGGGCACGCTTTGTTATCAACTGCGGTTGAGCTTATCGCGACACACACGCAGCGTGTGTGAATGAAAAGCTGACCAGAGGTGACGTAAGATATCACATCTGCTTTTGATTTTCGCATCCGACGCGTCACTCCGACAGCACGACTTTTTAAAATCCAAGTCCGCATATGCGGACATTGGCATCCAACGCTTTCTCCGACGATGTCCGCATATGCGGACAATGGCAGCGAGTGAGTTAACCCCTAGGCTGCCTGCATGACGAGATAACTCGTCATGACAAGCATGTATGCTTCGCTGCCTGCATGACGAGATAACTCGTCATCGAAATATTCTGACTTTTCCCTGGTTTGCATTCACTTCCTTGGCAAAAATAGTGGTAGCTTTAGCCTGGGGAATCTCTCTAGATTCTATTCATAGCTAGAAACCCCATCTACGTCATGAAGCAGTCCTTTATTTGAACGTTTTGGTTGGGTCACTGTCCAAGTGTTTGCCTGACTTCTCTCCTCGCTCGCTCAACAAAATGTCGGACTGACGCCGTGCTCAAGACATGCGATCGTGACGAACTAAATCAACCATGATTTCTTTCTTTAGCTGATGCTCAGAAAGAATTGAAGCGTAAATTCGAAGGAGAAGATAGAGATGAACATTTATAGGACGATCTGATAGAAAATAAAGGGAGTAATCAAGAGAGTGGCCAAGATGCGACTGTCAGTGAGTGATGCCGGCTGTACAGATGTTAGCAGACGACAGATGACCGAATTAGCAGCAGAGCGATATTCTTGGCACGCAGCCAACGCGGTCTGATGAGAACTGAATCAAGTGACCGTGTGAGAGGGGTGAGGAGGATGGGGGTGGAGACTGAGGGGGCGTGGCCTCACATCCATCTTATCACTTGGAGAAGTCACAATGTATTGTGTATCTATCTCTTAAAAAATATATATATATATTGTGGTTGTTCTAGTATGATTTTGTGTTTGCAGATATCCATTTGTCCAGAAAATATGATGTTTTTGTGCAAATTACCTGACTAATGTTTGTAATGAACAAGTTGAAAATGTGACGAATAAACAAAACACTGATTTCAAAACAACAGCATGTCACTAAAAATATATAAAATGGGAAAACAGCATGTGTTTTGTATTCTTTATTCATTTACCTTTCAGAAAATATATACTTTTATGGGTCTTTCTCCAATAACAAAGAGCACAGAATTTTTGGAAAATTTATACCCGTTTTTTTGTGAAAAAACCCTGGCAAATAGATTTCACTTAAATCTTATTTTCCTGGCAGCGAAAGGGTTAAGTTATAGAAAACACTAAAAAAAAAAAAAAAAAAAAAAAAAAAAAAAAAAAAAAAAAAATCAACAAATCAAGTGGATTCAGTGATTCAACAAGCAATCTTTCTTGGCAAATGTCTAATGTTTACCTTTAAATAAATCATGGTTCGGTTTTCTCAAAACCACATATTTCACAGCATTAGAAACAGATATAATTAAAGGAGAGCAAAGTACAGAGAGAGACACAGAGAGAGAGAGAGAGAGAGAGAGAGAGAGAGAGAGAGAGGGAGAGAGAGAGAGAGAGAGAGAAAGAGAGATATGAAAGAGAGATATATAATATAGGCATCAATTTGATATCTATTTCAGAGATTTTGAAATCTTTTAATGAGGTTTTAAAAAAAGGTCTCCCAAGAAAATTCATTCTTCCCACCTCTGTATAGCCATCTTCATGTCATTTATCAGTTGTATGCTGATGGAGGTCTGATCTCACTATAGCTCTGTGTGTGTGTGTGTGTGTGTGTGTGTGTGTGTGTGTGATATTTAAAAAAAAAATTTGTTATCTTTTCCTTTTAAATTTCCTGAAGAAGCCTAGCTGGGTGAACATTTTCAGAAGAAAATTGCAGGTTTTATTACATCTTTATTTCATACATTCATTTTAAAATGACAATTGTCATCATATATTTCTGACACCCTTCACTGTAGCTTGGTGCCAGCTGTGTGTGTGTGCGCGCGCGTGTGTGCGTGCATGTGTGTGTGTGTGTGTGTGTGTGTGTCTGTTCGTTCTTTAGTTTAACGTCTTTTCACTGTAAGTGATATTAGACGAGGGAAGGAAAAAAAATCGAGTGGGAGGAGGTGGAGGTGGGGGGGGGGCAATTACTGTGTATGCATACGAGTAAGTGAGTAAGTGAAAGTGTGTGTGTGTGTGTGTGTGTGTGTGTGTGTGTGTGTGTGTACAAACAAACAAACAAACATATATGCTATCATTTGGCAGCAGCAATGCACTGTCCCCTGTGACAAAACACAGCCCCTGTGCTCCACAACTCACCAGGTTGTAGTCGGAGAACATGAAGCCTTGCTGTAGGCCACTGAACACCATGAGGGGAGACAGGAGACGGAAGGTCCGGTGCTTGACCAGCTGAGACACATGCTGCTTCAGCATCTGCACACAGTCATCATTTCAGGCTCAGTATCAGTGTCAGTGTCAGTAGCTCAAGGAGGCATCACTGCGTTTGGACAAATCCATATACGCTACACCACATCTGCCAAGCAGATGCCTGACCAGCGGCGTAACCCAATGTGCTTAGTCAGGCCTTGAGAAAAAAATAATAAATAAAAATAAATAAATAAAATAAATGAAAATAAATAAATAAAATAAAAATAATAAAATAAAATAAAATAACAAAACAAACAAACAAAAAAAAAAGAATAAAATAAAAAGTCTCAACACTCAGTTAATACCAGCAACACACATACTGAGATCCCTATCAAGTGTTTGTAGGAACAATCAGGAAATTTGGTAGGAACACTTGGAATTTTGTAGGAACACTTGAGTTCCCAAAAATGGAGGGCATGATGCATGAATATTTTTCAGTGTATGTTTGGCGAAACGTCTGTTTCCACTGCTGCTTCTTTAAAGCTGACACTGTGTTGCTTTGTTAGTCTTGTTTCTCACAATCGGAATCCATGGCTGACGTCTCTGTATCAAGCCGCTTGCTCCTTCCTTGCACATCATAGCTAAATCCAATGGGCACAGACGCTGTTTGACGAAGACACAACATGATTTAGCCACGTTCTCTTTTGTTCGGGCAAACAATTGAGCTGATTGGTCTACTCAATGCTGTATGTGATTTGCTGAGCATCATCATGTGAGACCAAGGTAAGTAGAGACTGCCTTGGCCTCATAATCAATAGATCTAGAGTGTCTGGGTAATGTTATGACAGGAAAGCATGTGACCATGCTATGTTGTCGAAAATGAACTTGTCCAAACAATTTTGACTTTGGAGTAACTTCAGAACAAACAGCAATCGAGTGTAACAAAATACGGCGAAATTGTAACAATTGGTATCTCTGAACCTAATCTTACAGTCGGGCCAACATTAAGTGAGAGCTGTATGATCAATGGTTTCTCCACTGCAGTCTTTTGTGAAGGACTATTACTCTCACACTAGGAGGCAGGACTGCACTGGCTCTTAGTGCTGCAGCTCTGTGGGCTAGTTGGCTTAACTCACTCAGTACGGCCAGTCCTCTCTTCTCCTCTACACAGACCCCTCGGATGTCCAGTGGGTGTCTGAATGACCCAACCTTTAGCTTCCATCGTAAGAATTGTGGTATTCTTTGTCAACATTCACCTCTTCAGTATAAGAGCCTTCCACTTTCAATATTTTGATGATGGTAATTGGGGTGAAACACGGTTAACGTTGTCTCTTTTGCCGTTCGTATGGAGAGAGTTAAAGTTGGGAACCATTCCAAGGCAGACTGTCCTAAAGCCCTACTGACCGAGAGAATGGGGATGTAACATGGACAAGACACTTTCCACTATAAATCATTCTAGTCCAAATAGTTGGGGCAGCAGTTGGCTCCTCTGCTGTTCTGATGGTTGTTGTTGGACACGACTGACTATTACCAGAGTTCCAACTGCTCTTGAAACATTTCACCTCACCACTATCATTGTGCCTAAAAACAAAAAAACAAAACAAAAATAACTGAATGATGTTTGATCTGAATTCTGTGATTTATTTCTTTAAGAAACTGAATTTCATTCCATCCAACATAAATCAGAAAGAAATCTTAATTTTGTTGTTGTTGACTGTCTAAGATAAATGAGAATATCTAGCTGATTCGTTGCTAGTATTACTGATTTAGCTAGAGCTCTACTCAGTCATCCTATTCAAGTTACTGTCAGTTTTCAACGGTCCATGATTTATGAGAGAAAAAAAAAGGAGAAAAAAAAGATCAGTGGGTGAATTTGTTTTCCCTTTGCCTCCCCCTCTGTAAGTATGAAGAAGCAGTCAGTGCAAGTCATCAGATAGGAGAGTTTCTATAAAAAATGAAATGATGTACAATATGATACAATTTATCCAAAATCATGTTTATATGAAAAAATATTGAACTGAAGAAAGAAAGAATAGAAATTTTGTATTAGTACTGTGTGTGCTCTGTGTATGTGTGCACTCTGTACTCATGTGTGTGTGTGTGTGTGTGTGTGTGTGTGTGTGTGTGTGTACGCGTGTGCGTGCATGCATGTGTGATGTGTTATGTATGTATTAATGTAGGCGTACATGTATAAACGGGTATGCACCCACATGCATGCTTGTGCAACTGCATGTGTGTAAGGTATGTCGATGGACTGACGCCAGTGAAACTGGCATGGTCAATACATCATCCCCCACCACACCATTCACACTCCTGCAGTGTCGTGCAATGCGCACGTTTTCGAGTCAAGTGCAAGAAACGCAGAAGACAGCCAAGCCTGTGGATCACTTTTGTCAAACTTATGTACATAGTCAGTTGTGTCCAACTTCCATCATCACAACAGCAGAGGAGGTAACAGCTGTCCCAACTATCTGGGCCAGAATTTGATTATTGTAGAGATGGTCTTGCCCAAGTTACCTCCCAACTCTCTCAACCAAGTGTGTTTTAGGACAGTCAGCGTTGGGATGGTCTCCAAAGGCCAACTATCCCCCAAGGCTTCAGCACTGAGAGCCAGAGCAATCTTGCCTCCTAGTTTGACTTTGAGTCATACTTCTTCACAATAGAATAAGCTACAAATTCCTATTTCAGTGGAGAAACCTCTCGTGATACTTTAATTAAATAACAGTTTGATCTGAAATCTGTGATGTAATTTTTCGATAAAACTGAATTTCAATCCATCCATATTCACCATTTCACTCTTTGTGAAGGGGTACCAATATACTGTACTGTTGCGTTATAAAAATGTTATGATGAATGTCCAGGTTCACAACTGCTGATGAGTAACTGCACTTGGGAAATAATCTAGAATTTCAAAATAACACCAAGAACACATTCACAAAGGATGGGGCTAGGGAAAAGAGAAAGGGAAAATATTCTAAATTTCTTTTTTTTTTTTCCTTCTTCTTTTTTTTTTTTTTTGTCCGTTTGTTGTCAACTACTCAAGGTAACAGGTGATTTGTTGCTGTTTCTACTGATTTAGCTGGAGCTCTCCTCAGTCATCTTGTTTGAGTTCTTGGAAGATTTCAACTGTTCATCAATTTAATATAAATAATGACATTAGCTATACTATGGTGTGTGTGTGTGTGTGTGTGTGTGTGTGTGTGTGTGTGCTAGTGAGTGCATGGGTGTGTAGGTGTATGCGCACACAAGGGTCCTTCATAAAAAGACAAGGTTGTAAACAAATTCCCAATGCGGTGGAGACACCGTTGAACATGCAGCTCTCTTTGCTGTTGGCCCAACTGTAAGCTTATCTATAAAGCTAACCGATGAAAAATTAATCAACATGATTCCCACTTAACAAACCCAAGCACTGACCCTTTATTTCACTATTCTTTACATTAAATTCACTGACAAAAGCACACTTCACCCCTCCAGCACTCTCTCACACACAGAACAAGCAGGCTAATACTGTTACAAACAAGGCATCCGAATCAAACCGGACGATAAAACGATTAACTGACAGAAGCCCCAAAAACAACAGAAACGAGACAAGGACAAGAAAATAAGCAAAACTAAACCAAACCAAAAAAAACAACAAACAAAACAACAACAAAAACCAGCTCGCTGTCTGCCTGCATATATACAAAATGTCTTTTTTTTTCTTTACATTAAATTCACTGACAAAAGCACACTTCACCCCTCAGAAGAAGCCCCAAAAACAACAGAAATGAGACAAAGACAAGAAAATAAGCAAAACTAAACCAAACCAAAAAAACAAACAAAACAACAACAAAAACCAGCTCGCTGTCTGCCTGCATATATACAAAAGGTCTTTTTTTTTCTTTACATTAAATTCACTGACAAAAGCACACTTCACCCCTCCAGCACCCAAAAGAAAATCTCTCTCTCTCTCTCTCTCTCTCTCTCTCACAGAACAAGCAGGCTAATACTGTTACAAACAAGGCATCCGAATCAAACCGGACGATAAAACGATTAACTGACAGAAGCCCCAAAAACAACAGAAACGAGACAAGGACAAGAAAATAAGCAAAACTAAACCAAACCAAAAAAAACAACAAACAAAACAACAACAAAAACCAGCTCGCTGTCTGCCTGCATATATACAAAATGTCTTCTTTTTTCTTCTTCTTCTTCTTTCTTTGTTCCAGAGTGCATGCTGCTGGCATGGCCCAAGGGGAGTGAAACAGGTCAATACTACCATCCCTAAGACCCCCCCACCCCCTAACCTCCCTCCCCCCCTTCCCATCTCCCTATGCCAGACTGCCATGGATGAAAGATGACACCTGAATCCCCCTGCTTCCCTCTGGGGGGGTGGGGGGGGGGGGAACTGGCTGAAGGGAGTGCTACACACACCTTGCTCTCCCCTCCTCACCCACACCCCTCTCCATCCACTGCCCCCCCTCCCTCCCCACCCCTTCCCCACTTACTTCTGTCTCCCCACTCCCAGACCTCACCCACCATCACTGCCAACTGTTTGATCAATTCCCTTCAGGGACAAGTCCATAAAAGCTTTATGAGGTTAAGCGGAAGATGAAATGGGTTTTCAACATGTGTGGTTGAAAAGTGTGTGTGTCACTCTGTGTGTGTGTGTGTGTGTGTGCGCGCGTGCGTGCGTGCGTGCGCGCGCGTGCATGCAGACAGTATGAAGGAAGGATAACCAAGTGCTAGTCACAGCTTTCGAAAGATGTTCTGAAATTTGTTAAATGCAAATTTGATCTATGAAACACATTAACGCATGTGGCATAAATATGGAAAGGCGCTTGAAAAATAAAATTTTCAAAGAGTTATTACAAAATGGGATAAAAAATCACATACATCAATTGTTGATGTTCCTCAGGTTATGGAAATTCATTGAATATCACAAAGATTAGGTCACAATGACAGGAAATCACAATGACATTTACTGAATATCACAAATGTCAAGTTCCAATGACAAATAAATATGAGAGAGAGAGAGAGAGAGAGAGGGAGGGAGAGGGAGAGAGAGAGGGAGTGACAGACAGAGGGAGAAATAATTCACCACTTTTTCGCTGCACTGAATCAAAACAGAAACAACTGTTATTAGTTTCAACTCAACAAGACGAACTGGAAGACATCACAAACATGTGTGCAGACTAATCCACACCCAAACTTATACTTCCATTTCAGGTTCTGCAGTACACTGTCTTCACACTTATGTAGCTGTTTTTCACGCAAGATGCAAATGTACAAATAGGAAAGGGGGAACTGGGGAATACAGCACAGTACTCCCTCCAGCCCATGAAGAGTGCCCTTGAGAAACGGAGCCATCAGCGGCATGTCTCAACATGCATCCAAGCTGCAGCAGCAGCAGAACCACACAGCCGACATTTTCTTCTTCTTCTTCTGCGTTCACTCGATTGCACACGAGTGGGCTTTTACGTGTATGACCGTTTTTACCCCGCCATGTAGGCAGCCATACTCCGTTTTCGGGGGTGTGCATGCTGGATATGTTCTTGTTTCCATAACCCACGGAACGCTGACATCTTTAACGTGCATATTTGATCTTCTGCTTGCATATACACACGAAACGGGTTCAGGCACTAGCAGGTCTGCACATATGTTGACCTGGGAGATCGTAAAAATCTCCACCCTTTACCCACCAGGCGCCGTCACCGTGATTTGAACCCGGGACCCTCAGATGGAAAGTCCAACGCTATTGCGCCCATCATACAGCCGACATTTGAACATCATCACCAGCTGAAAGTACGCTACTCCACGGCTGACTTACGGTGTAAATCCAGGAATTCAACCGAGTGTTGGACAGATACAGTGATAGCTCTTGAAAAAGACCGAAACGCTTTCAATCACGCACCTCATCCGAATGAGTTTTTGCCAAATCGAACACGGACGTCAATGTTAATGATCAAGTTGGATCAAATTATCTCCTTTAGTGGACTTACAAACACCACTGAATTGATTTCAAGCCATTGTATATACAGCTTACTGCCCATTCAGACAGTGTTTTCGCTGGCGCTGTGGAAAACAACTCTGATGGTCCATTACCATGCTGCCAAAGAACAAAACAAGCAAAAACAAAAAGCCCTGTCAAAATTTTTATTCCAACAGAGTGATAGCTCTTGAAAAAGACCGAAACGCTTTCAATCACGCACCTCATCCGAATGAGTTTTTGCCAAATCGAACACGGACGTCAATGTTAATGATCAAGTTGGATCAAATTATCTCCTTTAGTGGACTTACAAACACCACTGAATTGATTTCAAGCCATTGTATATACAGCTTACTGCCCATTCAGACAAGTGTTTTCGTTGGCGCTGTGGAAAACAACTCTGATGGTCCATTACCATGCTGCCAAAGAAAATCACTCTCATGCTGTTGCTGGGCTAGTGTATGCTCAGTTTTTTTTTTCAAAGCCAAAGCCACCCAACTCATCTGACCAAGTTAAACTGAGGTGAAAGTACAAGGAAACAGAGACTTCTCTATGGTCAGAAACCAGGACAAAGAAAATAGTCACTGTGCACAGAAGCCTGGACCACAGACTAAAACTTCAGTCTATATCAGCTGCTCAAACCAGTAAATGTTTTTTGGTTTTTTTTTAAGTTTCAAATCTAACTACCTCTTATGTAACAAGATATTACTTTGAAATCTATGAAGCCTTCCAGTAATATGAAACCTGCTAATAAGAATCCACATTGTTGGATTTTTTCCCCAAAAATGAAAGTGTATCTGAAATGTAAATAAATGATTTTCCCAAACCTTCTGCCGTGTTCTGGATATTATGTCATATAGAATTTTAAAATGTCCCTTGAGCAAGCACACATGTCCAACGTTTTTGAGTTTTCAGATGAAATGCTATAAATGTATGGTGAAAATTTACAAGGAAAAAAAATAATGGCCTTCAAATAGTGTCAAGTGAAAATAACAATAGTATCTTTGATGGTGAAAAGATCAATAATGTTTGCATTCATTGATACAAACAAACAAACAACAACAACAAAACAACAACAACCCTGCCTCTTCCCCCATTTACTGAAATGATGGAACACATTTGTAGCAGCACTGAACATGGTTCATATTCTTTTTTCAAGGTCCTTTTAGTTCACACAAATACTGTCTACACATGACATGATGTATTGCATGTCAATGTTTTTGTGGGTTTTTTTTTTTAATGTATATGATCAAGTGAGGAAAGCAGTCATCAATAGATTAAACAAACCAGATTCCACAAATAGATGCAATACCTCTCTATTCGACCCCAGTCATATTACATTATAAGCTGTCTACATAGAGCACAGAATTATACAGCTTAGCAGATAAAGCTCAAAGTGGGAAAAAACCCCACAACCAACAAAAAAACAAAAAACAAAACATTCAGTTGCAAAAACAAAAAGCCCTGTCAAAATTTTTATTCCAACAACAAGATTCAGTCGCTCTTCCAATGTGAAACCAAGACCAATCGATAGACATGCATCTGTAGGTGAAGTGAACACTGGGGCCTCTAAAACCAAAGCCAGCCGGGGACTGGGTGCTATGCTGGGAAACCGGGAGAAAAGAAACAGACCACCATCCAGGCTCACTCTCTCCCCGCCTCCTCCCATCACTCACCCAAATTTTCCGAAGGGGGGAGGATGCTTATGGGGATCAATATGGGTTTGGCATTGGCGGTTACTGGTGTTGTGTAACTTGTGAGGTGCCGGTGGCCAGTCGTCGGCAGGGGAAAACATAGATGTCTGCCCCTGTTAAACTCCACAGCCTTTCTGATTACTCCCTGGTCTTGCCTCCCTTGTTTTCACACTCCCCCCCCCACCCCTTCCCCACTTCCATGTACACTGCTGCCACTCCCCACCCCCACCACCCCCCTCCCTTCTCTCAAACACTGAACTACCTCTATGTCTGACTTTCTAAGGCCAAAGAGCAGACACTGTCCAAGTGTCTCTTTGCTGAATGATGTAAAATGTAAGCAATACGCAAAATGTCCCATTGTGGAACTGCAACATGAGTTTTTATTAACGGCTAAGAATAAATATTCAGGCAAGAAAGGCATCTAATTAAAAACAAATGTTCACCAGATGGGGTTATGCTTTGATTATAAGTATGATTTGCAGAAAAACAGACTATTTCAAGAAATGCTTGTCAATTTTATCCCGAATAACTGTCAATCCAAATTTCAGTTTGGTGTTGACAAAGTATTTCCAGGGAAAATGAATTTGTTAAAGCTGACCACACACACACACAATTTGAGCCATGACCAAGTAGTAATACATTGGATGAGGATTAGCAGGAAGCAGCAGTTCACTAGTTCGAGTCCCACACAGACTAAGATTTTTACTCACCCCTCTACTAGACTTTGAGTGGCGATCTGGATGCATGTCTTTTGGATAAGACGATAAGCCAAAACCTTGAGCAGCAGGTGCTTTAACACATGTAAAAGAACCCACAACATCAATGGGCCTGTCTATGGCAAAATCAAGGAGGAAAAAAAAAAGAAAGAAAAAAACAACATTTTGATAGTAAAACGAATAAACTTGCAGACAGAAATAAAGAACAAAAAAGGGTGGCAATGCACTGTAGCAACCTGCCACTGGGAGAGTTGCCCAAAATTCACACTCGCTCTCTACCATCGGCTTCGGATCCATTCTGTTTACGTATACCCAGATTCAAACACTCGACTGTTGGCCACCGTTCTTTCTCTGTTTCTGGACCTTGCAATTGGAATGAACTTCCTCTTTCGCTTCATCAGGTCTCCACACTGATCTCTTTCAAATCTGGCCTTAAAACCCACCTCTTCCCAAAATTGTCTCCCTTCCCTGCCTCTTCCTCGTCATCAGTTTCTCCAGTTTTAGAGTTATGCATGCGTGTGAATGACTGGTGCAAGAGCACTTTGATTTGTCTCTGCACAAGATTCAGTGCTATATAAATACCATTATTATTATTATTATTTAAAAAAAAAATAAACAGCTAAATTTG
Source organism: Babylonia areolata (assembly GCF_041734735.1). Lineage (NCBI taxonomy): Eukaryota > Metazoa > Mollusca > Gastropoda > Neogastropoda > Buccinidae > Babylonia > Babylonia areolata. Next base: position 3,072,855 of record NC_134888.1, on the reverse strand, counting down.
TAATACTGGATCTCATATTCAGCAGGTGGATTGCTTATTTGATATCATCTTCCTTGTTTATAAATTTTGTTTTTTAATAATGGATAAAACACTGATTTAATAGTTCTTCTGCTGCATCGCCCCCACACCCCACCCATCCAAGCCAACCATTTATTCCAACTCTTCCCCTCTAGCAAAAGATATCTTTTACGGCAAAATGCAAATCTTTCTGTCATATGATATAAACAGCTCCTGCCCAACTGCTGTGAAGACACCTAATCTGTGGTCATTCTGTATCTTTCTGTTTCTTGTCTATCCCTTGCTTTTCTCTCTCTTCCATCCCTTCTACCCTCTCTCCTTCCCTGACATTTTGTGTCATGATCTAACGGTTGACACTATGACTGTATTTATGATGTGTGTCCAGACATAGTTGGCTGTACAAAGTCTCACCCATGCAACATTGTTGGTTTGGGCTGTCACTCTTACACCACAGTGTCAAGTTCTCTGTTGGTAATGTGATTTGATTTGTCCTTCCTGTCAAGGTAGTGGAGACAAAAAGTCAATCCCAAACAAATTCCCTTGTTGATTCCCTGGTTAATGGAGAATCTGAATTTGAATACAAATTTTAGCTCCATCAAACTTAAGCCTTTTCCATTTGCCAAGTGATGTCCTTGACTTTTCAGTCTGCTTACTTTATCATAATGAGGATGACTGGAAAGGTGTAATTTTTTAACTATTATCCTTGTAAATTTGGTTCTTGTACCACCAGTAGTTGAGAAAACACTTAAAGTTTACTACACACATCATTATCTCACACATACACATGCACACAAACCCCTGACATAGAGAACAAGTGATTACTTTGACTCACTTTGTTAACACACATGCATCAAGTAGCAACAAGGTACAGGACTGAATCTCTTGCGCATGTAGCGCTGCAAATCATAGAGGTTGTTTCGCCATAACCCATGCTTGTCACTTGGTTTCTTTTGCTTTTAAGTAAAATATAAACTTATTTTTAAACCAAATTTTGTCATTTGAATTTAGTTTCTTATAGCCCTGCTTTTCATGACACAAAAACACTGCAATGATCATTCTGTCAAATAAATCTATGAAATGTTCTGTGCTTGGGACAGACACTCATTTTTTTTATTTTTTATTATTCATTCATTTATTTATTGTCTTTGATATTGATTTAAACATCACCAGCAACACACACATAAAAAAAACCCAAAACACACAGAACCATGTTTACAGTTTAGAAAAGAAAGAAAACGAAATAAGACACTGTCAATTAAAAAGCATGGGCTGAGGAGGAAGGAAGAGTAAAACAGAACTATCACACAAATGCAGGCGTAAGTTCACAAGTATGCATGTTCATCCCCCCCCCCTCCCCCTCCCCCACATTTCAAAACTGGAACACGTCCATCTATCTCCTTAAAACAATTTCTTTTCCTTTGAGAGCGAACAGGAAGCTATTAGAGGGAAAACAAATGCAGCAAACGTGAAACACACACAACATACAAAAACTGGAATGTCTCCATCCATTTGCCAAACACCAACAATTTTTGTCCATTCTTGTGCAAACAGGACGAATAGATGAGAGAGAGAGAGAGAGAGAGAGAGAGAGAGAGAGAGATTCAATGGATCAAGAAGTCAATATCAAGCATTATCCTTCCAGCACTAGCATAAAAAGGCCCCAACCCCGGAGTTTATTTGTCCTGTTTTACAAACCACCGACACTCATGACTACGTCTCCTCCCCGATTCACTTGTCCATTCCTCCCTTGGTGCCCCCATGTGGGTCCACACCAGTCAGTTTCCTCAATAACACCAGGAAATGAAGGTTCTTTCGCGCAGACAAGACCGTGTCAAAACTGGCCCGGCATGAATAATGCATTACCCTGACGCTAAACAGCTTGTGGACTGACAGGACTGGGCGCATACTGATGACCGCTGCAAAACTGTGGGCAGCACACACCCTCTTGTCCTTTCCCACTTTCACATCACAGTGATGAAATAAGATAATAAAGAAAACAATTTCTTTAACATACAAATTTGATTTTTTTCATCCTTCTGTTCAAGAGGTTTACTTGCTTCCTCAGACGATTTGACAGAAATGTCATTAAAGTCCATTAAGAGAGTCTTAAAAAAAAAGGGGTGGGGGGAGGGTTGGGGGGTGGGGGGGATGTTGTTATCAAAGAGAGTATGTAGTGGATTGTAGACACATGCAAAATATTCAGCATAAATGAGCCTATGACAGTGTGAGTGAAGTGTAGTTGCCAAAATGGCTGGACCAAGAAACAAAACAAAGAAGCAGCCGCACAGGTACTGTAAATGGCCCATGGAAGAATGCAAGTGGCAGTTAAAACCCACAAACACACAAAAAAAAGACAGCCATGAGCCACAACTCACAAACACAAAAAGCAAAGAATCATGTTAATATCTAAAAAAAAAAAAGAAAAAAGAACAGAAAAAAGGGGGGGAGAACCTGAGAATGTTGGGTTATTTTTGTTGTTTTCTTTTTGCTGTCGTTTGTTTTACAATCTTAATGGAGGAAAGATTGGCAAGGCGGTCTTGTCTCATCCAGATTAGCGTGCATTATTTACACACAAAATCTGAGAGGGTAAAGCTCGTAGAGGCAACAAAGGGGGTAGGTGGCGCGCGATGGAGCAAGGCTGGGAAAAGACAAAAGCAGAGACAGAAAAGGCAGAGAGTTAGAGAGAGCTAAACAGATTGACCACACTCTGTGACCCAGCATCATCAAAGACAAAATGCTGGTGGCCCAGTTACAGGTGATCAGTTCACATTACAAGAGAGTGGCTCCTGATATGTATTGACCAGGCTACTTTACAAGCTTTGTTGTTGTTAGGGTTGGTTTTTAAAATTTTTTTATTAACAATTCAGGACCACTGAACAAACACCAAAATGCCACACACTGCTTCTCAAAGGGCCAACACTCCCATTCTGCTAAAGGAAATGGACAGGGTACAGAACTACCTCCTGGCAATATCAAGAATTCCCTGGAATCGGGACAAAGCAAACTCTCCTGTGCTCTTTTGTCTTCATTCAGAATTTATTGTTGCTGCTATTGAAGCTGGATGCTCACAAAATTCAGACAAACGTTCAAGTAAAAAAAAACACAAAAAAAACCCCACCTGTTGAACCCACTTTGTTTTCAACACCATGTTCAGCTGGTGCAATGGCCGAATGGTTACTGAACTGAACTTTCAATCTGAGAATTGTGGGTTCAATCCTGGTAACAGTGCCTGGTGGGTTATGGGTGGATATTTCTCCATCTATCAGGTCAACATACCTGCCAGTGCCTTAAAATCCCCTTACATATGCAAAAAGACCAAATATACATTAATTTAGTTTCAGATCCCCTATTCCATATCAGTTAGAAAGGTTATGGAAACAGAAACATACCCAGCATGGGGAGATAGGGGGAGAGAGAGGGAGAGAGAGGAGAGAGACAGAGAATGAATATGTAAAGACGAGAGAGAGAAAAGCTGTACACACACACACACACACATATATATATATATATATATACATACACACACACACATACATCTACACCTACATGTGTTATGTGCAGATCTATGCAATTACTATGCATAACCTGCATGTGGCACAAGCATTTAGATGCGCACGTCCCAAGTAAACAAGCCAACAAACTGTACATATATAAATTATGTTCACCGAGTCTGATGGATGTATGATCACATGTATGGATAGATATATGAATTAATATATACATGTTTTATGCTCTGTTGTGTTGTTAAAAAAAAAAAAAAAAAAAAGCCAATGAGCAAACAAACCAACACTGCTGGCACTCACCTGGAAACCAGTGCTCTCTGGGTCTGCCCGAGCTCCGATGCGATCCAGGAGTACAAGTATGAGGCAGAATCCAAGGAAGGCCAGCACGATATAGCCACACATCAACTGCCATAGCACTGGCCACATGTCAGCGCGATCTGTCACCAGCAGGGTTACAACAGGCATCAACAAACAACAACAACAACAACAAAAGCATTGTGAGAAAGAGCTAAAAATGTCCTTGAAGTGTCTTCATGAAAAATGTATGGGTAACATAGTCCATTTACTAATCATGTTTTCACTGAAACATTTACAGCTTATTCTGAGCACTGTTCAAGGACTGGGGGAATGAAGGGATGACACACAATAGTTACCCCCCGACCCCCTCATTTTTACACACTCACAGACGCGTACCTTCTGAAAACAAACTAATAAAAACCAACACCTAATTCACATACTGTAGACTTTCCAAGGAACTTGAAGATGACATATTTGAAAACCCAAGAAAGTTAATTTCACAAACAAAATCAACGGTTGGAAAACAACAACAACAAAAGTCACATTTCAATTTTTGGATCATAGATAAACCTTTCACTAGTTTCAGTCATTTAGACACACACACTGACACACACACACACACACGCACACAAAACAACAGTCTGTATACACACACTGTCCATGCTCACTAAGAATGTAACACAGGAGACAGAGAAAAAGAGGATGAAAGAGGGGAATAAGAGGGGAGAGAAACCGACACAGAGAAAGACAGAGGGAAAGAATACAGAGACCGAAAAAACACACTCAGAAGGTGAATTTTCATACTACAGGCTTATATTTTATGAATTAAAAAAAAAATTAAATTAAATTAAAAAAAATTATAAAAAAAAAGAAGAAGAAGAAAAAGCATGATTTATGATGATGACTACACACATGCTATGGTTGTAAAACGTGACAAGACTTTACAATTACATGCACTATGTTTGTAATCCTGACATAAAAATACAGAATGATCAATGATCAAGCAGGCAGGAAAGACTGACATCCCAAACAAGAATGGGTATGACAGGAAAAAAAAAGAAGATAAAAAGAGTATGACACAGAATCCCTCAAAAGCCAGAGCCCTCCCCATCTTGAGTTTTTTCCTACTGAGGTAAGGAACCAGACAAACATGTAGGATTCAGCCATTGCAGCAGTACTGGTAGTCTACACCAGCAAAGCCTCTGAGTGGAATACTGCTCCCTCCCCTTACCCCCAACCCAACCCTAAGTGGAGCCATACAGTGCACTGATCCAATGTTAAGAGTTTTAGACCCTCTAGCAGCCAAAATAATTGTAACATACCCCACCCTCCCCAAATTCCTGAACATTATGCAACAGAAAAAAACAACTGCAAAGCTGGCCATCTTGCCTCTCAGAACTTGACCATGGGTTTTTACTCTCACAATGAACAACTGTTATAAAAATGTTTCATAAAGTATGAATGTAGAACATTTAACTGTGTGTCAGAATCTGTAGGAGCTGAGAAATCCCATGACAAATAATTTAAGAAAAAGATCCTGAAATCCATGTCAGCATTAGGTGGGTTATGTAAACAAGTACATAGCCAGTATGCACAACTCCGAAAACAGAGTATGGCTGCCTACATCCATGGCGTCGTAAATAAAAAAAATGGTCATACACATAAAATGTTACATGTCTGTATAATTGAGTATTATGTGTGCGTGACTGAAACCTGACCAGATGACACAGGAAATAAATGATGAGCCCCTAATGGCAACTGTCTACCCAGGAAAGCAGACTGTTGTGCAAGAACTCAAGAACTTACAGCTTGGTCTTCAACCGAGGATAGGTGCTCTATATAAATATAAATATATATATATTTAAGTATACAAATTATCATCATCTCAAACTCATGTCCTGTGGTCATGCCACTGGCTCACTTCCAGTGTTGTGATGGGCGTCTTTCCACCATTCCCTTGGACAATCTGGGACATGGTGTGATCAGGTATGCGCAAAGAAAGTGTGTGTATACACCATTACATGCGTGTGTTTGTGGTTGTTTTTCACTGTGTACAGGACTGATGCAGCATGTTTGACTCAATGACTGATTTCTTAGCAGAGCGACAACCTGTACTATCAACCACATGACTGTATGGCCTAGGTGTTGTTTTTCGTTCATAACTGCATTTTAACTCCCCGAGAATATGTGAACAGAATGAAATATAGATCTATTTGCATGACAATTTGGGCTGAATTTCAGCATAAAACTTCTCTTGACAAAAGTATGCTTGTAGTGTTTTATAATTGTTTACAGAATCAGTTCTGTATTTATATAAAATCACACACATACACACACAAACACAAAAATAATGATAATGCACACACACACACACATACACACAGACCCCCAAACCCCTCTCCCAGAGCTACTGCCATCCATACTTGACTGGTTTTGAGTTTATCACTGATCAGTAGTTAAGAGTCAGATATGTACAATTGTTTCCACTAACTTTTAAGAACTTGATGAACACGCTAACTTCACTTTTCCCAAAACCCTTCCCGACTACAGGATTTCTACAACTGTACAAACTATGTCACCTTTATACTATATGTTACTTTTACTGCGTGTTCATATGAGAATGGAATTCCTCCCACCCTAAATTACGTCTCTCCAACAACCTCACCAAATAATTTACCAGTCAAATCAATTATCTACTGTTTTGTAGGAATGCTTTTGATGTATGCAGGGGTGCACATCAGTGTCAGACATTGGACACAGAGATACACTGATAAGGGTTGAGAATGTCCAATTAAGACTTTTGTGAGAGTATTTAAATATGTCCCATTACTTTTTCATCGGCAAGCTCGTTGTCCAATACATTTATTTGATAGCTCTGATTAACAACTTACGGCTTGACCTTTTGACTGATTGGTTTCTATGTTCCATTCACCAAAGTGTAAGAGGACAACATTAATTTAATATCCTCGTATGTTTGGGTGAGTCAGGACATACATCCTATTGTTGTCTAAGTGGATGTACACTCCTGCATACATGTGCAAATCAAACTAATTGAATTTATAGCTGAATAGGGAATAAACATAGAGCAAAAGATGATGATAAAAAATGTATATGATTTTACAAAAAAAAGAAAAGGAAGTGGACAAAATCAACATGGCATTCCAGAACCATAACTCACAAAGTTGTATGTTCCATGAAATGAAACAAAGCCGTCTTACATGTGTTGATCGCCTTGCATTACCACGGTCATGGCGTTAAGCATCAAACACCGTCTCAGAAGACGGCGACTCTGTTGACTCCAATTTTTCTTACACAGGTCACCAGACAACATGTAGATCACTGAGCAGCATTCCCAACACATCAATGTCTTCACCACAAAATCAACCATTCAATGGGAAAAACTGAAATGCAAAATAAATCAATTTAAAATAATAAAAGAGCTACTTCACACTGAAAAACAAAATCAACAGGACAATAAAAGACAAAACATGCAATCGCATCAAATCTTTCACATTCACTGATAAAAGACAAATGGACTGAACTTCACAAACTGAGAGAAATCATGCAACAGGGCGAATAATTGAAATTGCACTTCAGAATAAATAACAAGGGTCTTACAAGTAAGAAATAAAGTCAAATTAATTGATCTTTCAGTTATTACTTATTACTAATGAAAAACAAAAAATTATGTGAAAAAAGTAACTATTTTTCTTGTAAGTTCATGAAATAATCATAGATTTATATATATATATATATATATATATATATTACTATAACTATGAGATTAAGGAATATAACTCTTTTGCAGATTGACATACAAAACATTGCCCTAACTAATCAAAAGTTAAGCTCAAACAAATTGCTATCACTTGACAATCATCATCATTTCTTTAAGTTTAACTTAAAAGTCTCAACACAATTCTAATCATCTTTTAAAACCCTTTTAATATGTGAAAACTGTAACAAAAGAAGACTTAAGCCAAGTTCAAGGCTGTCATAAAAAGAATGCTCTAAAACAATTTCAAGTCTTACATAACTGTAAAACTTACATTCAAGCTTATTAATTTTCACCAATGCTATGTTACAATATAAGAAAGATTTTACAAAGTCATGTAAATACAGCTTCAAGTTTGAACACTCATTCGGTCTTGGTGTCAATTAATGCAAAACCATATTTTGATAGTAAACATGCTATTACTGTTTACTACGGAAATAAAAGTGAACGAGTTTTGGTACAAAGTTACAATTGGTAACTTATACTGTTATAAGCTTTTGACCAGAAAAAGAAAATCAATTTATAAAAACATGTACTGTACAAGAGAGAGAGGGGAGGAGAGAGGAAGAGATAGGAAGGGAGGGAGGGGAAAAGAAAGAGAAAGGGAGAAAGAGAGGGGGAGAGAGATATGGAGGGAGAGGGCGGGGAGGAGAAAGTTGTAGAACTTCATGTTAACAAATCACATTATCAAGCAAGCTGCATATAGATATAGAATACATACTTCTTACATTATTCAGAAAAAGAATGTGGAAACCAGCCAAAGTCCACAGTTTTTCAATATGAGCTCACTTTCAACTCTCACCAACCCAGCACGAACAATTATCATCACAAAGATAAGTTTCATACTTGCACTGCTTCACCAGTTATCAAGACTGATTCAGTATTTTATGCTTAATTTTGAGTAAGGAACTTAGGAAGTATAATTCTTTGTCCTACTCCTGGAAGCAATGACTAATACTGTCCTGACAACACGAAGTTTCAAGACATGAGGAAAAAAGTCCAATCTTTTGGGGGGCCTGTTTAGCTGTGTTGATTAATAACCAATCAGGCTTTCATCTAAAAATTCAAAAGCTTAGGAGGTCACATGTCCTAGCTCAATGACAATCAACAGGACATTTTGCAAATCTTTTTTTTTTATAGGACAAAGCACCCAGATCAAAAGGAAAAATTGTTTTTTAACTTTTCAAGTACACTTTTTTTTGTACGCAAAAAACAACAACAACAACAACAAAAAACCACAAAAAAACCCAACAATGTTGAATGTCATCAGCAAGTTTTACAGAACTGAAAGTGTAATAACTGCTGTCACAGTGCCCAAGTAAACACTGCCAGAATGGGTGATAAGCTGCATACACACAAGAACTCTCATGACACAGCTTTGAATTTTGAAATCATTTCAATGGTGCTTGTTGGTTCATTAAATTTAAAGCAGATGTCAGGATGCATCTTGGTCATAAGCATTGACTTTGTGACTGATTTCTGACATAGCAAACACCACCACCAACAATAAAAATCAGACTAGGTGCCGATTCGATGAAAAACGTTTTGGTCGATCTTTAAGAAATTATTGGTCCAGTATCTGATGTCTGATGCTCAGATGAATCCCTGATCAATAGCACACTTCTTGGAAATTATAGTGTAGCTCAGCAATGTTCTGTCAAGTGTGCAATACAATTTGGTGTGTTGTATGTTAAGTTTCATTACAATCAATAAAACCATCCTGAAGAACAAGTACAAAGTTCTGATTTTTATTATTTAAATGCTTTCTTAATCTTGTGAGGTTAAGCCCCAGTCAAGTTACTAATTATTTGATAATTTTCGAACAGATGAGATGTTCAAAGCATGTTTCCAAGATCCAAGATCCACCGAAATTGGTAATCTGCAATACATTACCACACACAAATGGACAGACAAGCCCTGGCCCAGAAACATAAAAGGGTTTCCCATAAAACCCTTTTCATTTCTTAGTTATAGACTTAACAGAAAAAAACTGTCAGCTTCTAATGACACACTTTCAGTTTCATCTTATATCAGAGACATCCATGTAATATCATACTCTCTACTAACTAGAAATATTGTATTTCACTTGAAACACCCTTTAAATTAAAAACTAGGAGGAGGATTCACTTTCTAAAATTCTGTTCTGGTTTTTGAGAAGTGCTGTTTGCACCCAAGTGAAACTCCCAACCACCTAAGAGATGCTTAAAATTTCATCTTTTATCATGATAATCTTTCAGCACACTTTTGATTGGTGAATTCCTCTGATAATGCCTCTTTCATTCAGTCATTGGGGTCTTTTTCTTCACAATTCACAAGTTAAACTGAAAAAGAAATTGTGACAGCACTGGTAACAATGGAAAAGACTAGCCTAGACCTAAAATGAGGATGAACATTTTCAGAAATAGAATACAGCCTTCTTCACCAGCATAAAAAGAGCATGCACCAACTTAAAAAGAAGAAGAAGAAGAAAAAAGGACGACACTTAAGAGTCAGACTGGACGCAAGCTGTGAAAAGTACTGACAATGAAATGCCAAGAATCAGGAAGCAGTTCATTCACATGGTTTAGAGTCAGATTAATAAGAAAAAGATGTGCCTGTATATATATATATATATATATATATATATATATATGCATTCTACAGATTGTGATTACTTCTTTTTTGTTGTTCTTGTTACCGGCTTTAAAATTATCCTTTATATTTACATTATATCATTGAAAAACATTTACCGTGTCCAAAGAAAAGTTAAATAATTATCTAATGAATCAGGAATCACAGAAATGTTTCTCACGTTGTCACAAACTTTGAATCTAACACTCAATGAGCACAAGGAATTCACAACACTAAAAGCAAGAAAATGGAAAGAACAGAAGAAGAAAATAAATAACAATGACTGATCAATCAAGACTGGACAAATTTAACTTGATAAAAAGTGAAAGGAGGAAAGTATCTGAGAACTAGATTCACATCAAAATGGACAAATTAACTTACCATAATATTTGTCTGGAAACACACGAATGTATTCATCTGGCTGACATCTGTACAAAACACCACACTGAGTGGAGGATGTCATGGCATCCTTGAGCACCTCCACTGAAAAATTCATCACCGCAGCCTGGGCAATCAAATCCAGCTCTGCCTGTTCTTTGACCACTTGTGTCCTGTGACCAAGTAACAGTGATGAGATGAGGTTGCCCCAGATGTGCGTGGTCTGAAAGCAAGCTAAGAATATGGCGTGGAAACGAAACATTTTGGGTTCCAACTGATCTCGTGTTATGTGTGCCAAATCAAATGCCAGTTTCAGAAGGTAGGAGGACTCCGCTGTCCACAACAGGCCATGACCAAAGCCTGTTACCAGAGCTGCTGGGATCAGTGTGTAAAATGTTGGGTAGAAATTGGCACCAAACCACAGCAAGAAACAGAGTGCTCCCAGTGCCAAAGTCCATTTTGCAGTAAAAATGTTTGTCCACAATGGTGCTAAAAAGCAAGTCATTACCATGGTGCCATGGAGACAGCTCATCGCTATGATTCCTAGCTGGTCCTCAGCATTTATTGATGACTGAAGGTTTTGCACTCCACGGAATGGAGAAAATATCAGAATGAAACTGATGCACAAGACTATCAAATTCTTCTGTCCTGAGCACCATCCTGCTCGGCTGTAAGATGAAATAATACTTGGTGTAGGTTCACCCCCGGATGGAGTTCCCACAGTTGTCGATAACCGTTCTTTTGCATCTAAAGTGTCTACAGAGGTTTGCCTACTCTGGCTTTTGGATCTACAGTTCTGGGCGGCAAACTTCTGATTTATATGGTTTTGGCTTTCACACAAAGCATCATTTCCTGCACCTTCCTCAACAATTGTCATGTGGTTTTCCGTCAATCGACTGAGTTCAACATGATTCCCTTGGTGATCATCTCTTGTGGCTTTTATGTAGCTTTCTTTGCGTACTTTGCTTAGAACATTTTCAATGTAATCTTCCTGTGGTTGTGCCTCTGCACCGTCAGGGTCTCGGCGAGTAGCATACCGATAGCTTTCAGATCTCTGACGACTGTGTTGTGTAGCAAAAGTGTAGCTTGGCCGTCTTGGTCGATACAGGCCAAACCCCATACCAAGGCCGCTAAGGTCCCAAGGAGACAATGTGCTACCGCTCATCTTTAAAGTCGTTGTCTGATCTGCATGTAGAATCTGGACTGTTTATGCAGTGGTCATTGGACACCTGTAATAACAAAGAAAAAAAGATTCAGCACATTTTCTTGATTAAAATTTTTTTATTGCACCAGGAAAGCTGAACAGTAAAGATAAATATAAAGATAACAAACACAGTAGGAATTTGAGTTCAATACATCATAACGTGAAAAAGTTACTGACTCTGCTATATAAAGAAAGTTTGTTTGTTTGTTTTTTATATATAATTCTTCAACAGACTGAGTTGGTTGTAAAAATTCTTACATTTTAAGAAACATCCTCAGAAGACTTTATTTTGTACCAATTCTTTCCAGAGATATGTTATAATTTATGTAAAACCTCGATCTCTTACTTCAGCCACCTTACATCAATGGAGAAATAATAAAGTTTTAAAAAGTTTAATAATCAACTGGACAATTCAATGAAATTCTTCACTATTTCTAGAAAGTTTTATGAATAAATACACTGGATTATAACCTTGACCCTATTTCTACCAAATTATGTTACAAAATTATGAAAGGGCTATTTAAAATTAAGCTTCAAATCAATGTTTGCTTTGTCCCTATCCAACTACTACCTCTACAAAAGTAGTAGTAAGATAGGGACAAAGCAAACTTATAAGTTTTGGACTTGTGCTTCAATGTGAAGTGTGAGGCTTGTGCACACTGGTTTGTCTGAGAGCTGGGTCTCAAATTGTTTGTTTGTGTGTGTGTGTGTGTGTGTGTGTGTGTTTGTGTGTGTGTGTGTATGTATGTGTCTGCATTTGCACACTTGCGTCAGTGTGTGCGTGTGTGTGTGGGGGGGCATGGGACCACTGAGCATGGCCCTTTTTTCTTTCATTTTCAATCTTTCGCTTTATCTTTCACGGCACTACTTTTAATATATTTAACTTCTACTTTCAATGTTATCATTTATTCTTCATGTTTTATTTTTTAGCATATTTTATATATGATGATTTTTATTTACTTATTCATCTTTTTATTTAATCATATTTTCTAATGTATCCCTTCCATAGGCGTTAAAAGCCTGATCAGCACATTTAGTTATGTGAGGGTCAAGCATCTGCACCTTTTTTCCCAGCAGATGTGGTGTAGTTCATATGGGATCTGTACACACCTTGAAACTGAAGCTCTATTACATAAACAAATGAACAATGGAAATGAAAATCAAGTTACTCTTTAGCCATCCCTTAGTTTTTAGTGTTAGGGCTACTGTTACATCGGCTAGTAAGTATAACATGACTTGACTGTAGTTTCCCTTCATTCTTTTTAATCATGCATTTGTTAACTACTTTCAGCACAATCATCACAACACAAATGCTTCATGGTCAACCTTCACCTTCACATTTAAAACACAAATCTTTTCTCTTGGTTGTTTTTTAAAAATTGTTTTGTGTACCAACTGTGCATAATTCAAATCGCCTTAAAGTTTCATTAAGACTCTACGTAATTCTATTGTACTTTTTCAGCTTATGTCTATAACAAAGAGCATTTATTTAAAAAAAATATATAAAAAATCAATCACAAATCACCGATTTTCCATCAAGTGCTAGACTTGTCGTCCGTCCCTGAATCAGTGATATATTCTTTTCTTTTAGTTACAAACTTCATACCGACATTGATGTCAGTTAAAACAGGTTCTACACCTCTGCGCAAGAGTGCATAACGTTGCGTAGACTAGTATCCGGTGTTTGGTCAGTTGATTTACCGGTAACGAAGCATGCCGTGGAGATGCTCAGCTCCTTGGATGGTGGAAAGACAAAGATATCAAATGCGCATTATGATGGCAAAAGGCACACAACATAAATTATGCAGCCACTTCCATGCTTTCTAAATGACCTTTCCGCTCTGTTGAGGGATCAAACGATTGATGTAATAATGAAATTACCTGACATTAGTGTAGCTTTCTGCACAAAATCGAATTTCGCAGACGATCCCTCTTGGGGTTGTCAGTCAGCACTGAAGACTTAATAATTCGATAAAACTTAGAAAGCATATGCAAACCATCTAAAAACATGAACTAAAATAGAATAACATTGCAAAATATAAATTATTACTGTGGTTGACACTTTTATCAATGTTATTTTAATCCAACCAAAGCTTACCACATCGCGACCATTCAGCCCGAACTGAAAACATGGCTGCGCCCTTTCGGTTGGAATACGTGTAGACACAACAACCGACTGTCTGAAACTGAATGTTTTTTTTTAGAGAATAAGGAAGGTAAAGCTTTGGTCGATAGCCTGATTATTAATAATATACTACTGTTCTATGTGTGTCGAAAACATCAATGTGGATTTTGAATCTTTATTTGAGGTCTTCTTACGTGATAACGAACAGCATCCTGTTGACGTGTTGTCGGCTAACTGGTCAACACAGCGGTAAAAAGTGAAAGGCTACAATCCCATCATCTGCAGCTGAATAGAAGTCAATTAACACTTGTGTGTATGTGCGTGTGTCAGTGAGCGCGCACATGTATATGTGTGTGCGTGCGTGAAAGGCTACAATCCCATCATCTGCAGCTGAATAGAAGTCAATTAACACTTGTGTGTATGTGCGTGTGTCAGTGAGCGCGCACATGCATATGTGTGTGCATGTGTGTTAGTGCGTGCATGCGCGCGCGCGTGTGTGTGAGAGTGCTCACTTTAACAGAAACGCAGGTTTTTGTAGTTTAGATACTGAATAATGATGAAAATGATTATAATTATTAATAATTGATGATTTGTAATGATTATTTTTCCAGTCTCCCAGGTCAGCATATGTGCAGACCTACTAGTGCCTGAACCCCCTTCATGTGTATACACATGCAGAAGATCAAATATGAACATTAAAGATCCTGTAACCTATGTCAGTGTTTGGTGGGTTATGGAGACATGAAAATACCCAGCATGCATGAACCACAACAGTCATTGGCAAGTCGATGTTAGTCGTGAACGAAGAAGATTACTATTACTGTTATTATTATTGATATAATGATGATGGTGGTGGTATTGAGAACTTGGCATTGGTCATTATTTAAACCTTGTGTCAAAGTCTTCAGTGTTTGGCATTGGTTGTTATTTAAACCTTGTGTCAAAGTATTCAGTGTTGGTGCATTGATGGGCACTGTTGTTAGAGGGACATGATGGTGGTGTCTGCTTCTGGTGATTAGTTCACACAGTCTAGCTCAGCAACTGAGCCTTAATTGTTAGTATTACCAATGGCAATAGCTTGAATAAGGGGTTCAGTACCAGGATGTGTTTTTGATATATATATAATCTTATATTTGATATTGAATCAGAACAACTTACTGAACTCTGCCAAAGTGACTACTCACCAGCATTGAAGGACATCGACTGACAGTTTGGCCACACATATTTTCAGTTACTAGTTGTTTCAGCTTGTGAGTAGCACTGGTGTTAGAATTGAAGCCAAGAAAATTGATGTCTTTTCAGACGGGCGCAATAGCCGAGTGGTTAAAGCATTGGACTGTCAATCTGAGGGTCCCGGGTTTGAATCATGGTGACGGCGCCTGGTGGGTAAAGGGTGGAGATTTTTACGATCTCCCAGGTCAACATATGTGCAGACCTGCTAGCGCCTGAACCCCCTTTGTGTGTATATGCAAGCAGAAGATCAAATACGCATGTTAAAGATCCTGTAATCCATGTCAGTGTTCGGTGGGTTATGGAAACAAGAACATACCCAGCATGCACACCCGCGAAAACGGAGTATGGCTGCCTACATGGCGGGGTAAAAACGGTCATACACGTAAAAGCCCACTCGTGTGCATACGAGTGAACGCAGAAGAAGAAGAAGATGTCTTTTCAGAACCTTGATTCATTTCTCTCTTCCCTACCATTTCCCAGTCCCATCTTCCCACCAGCCCTCAGTTTTGGTTGTCTGGTTTTTCTTTCTTTTTTTTTCTTTTTCTTTCTTTTGATAATGTTTCAATTGGTAATACATGATACTTGATAGCCCGATGAATTAAAATGTTGCGTTTGGGAGGAAGGTGGCAGAATGGTTATTTAAGACACTCATCTGCCAATACAGAGATTCCGTGAGGGTTTGGGTTTGAATCCTGCTCTCGCCCTTTAAATGGAAAATCGAACTGAGCATCAGTCATTCAGTTGGTTGAGATGATAAACCCAAGGCCTGGTTTGAAGCATGCACTTGGCGCACTGAAAAAAGAACCCATAGCAATGAGAGTGTTGTCCTCTGGCAAAATTCTGTAGAAGAAATCCACTCTGATAGGTACACAATGCTTGCATTCACAAGGCCTGACAAAGCGCGTTGGGTTCGGCTGCTGGACAGGCAATCTGCCCTGTATATGTGGTGTGGCGTATATGAATTTGTCTGAACACAGTGACACCTCCTTGAGAAACCGAAGCTGAAAACTAAAACCGTTAGTCTTCTTCTTCTTCTTCTGCGTTCACTTGTATGCACACAAGTGGGTTTTACGTGTATGACCGTTTTTACCCCGCCATGTAGGCAGCCATACTCCGTTTTTGGGGGTGTGCATGCTGGGTATGTTCTTGTTTCCACAACCCACCGAACGCTGACATGGATTACAGGATCTTTAACGTGCGTATTTGATCTTCTGCTTGCGTATACACACGAAGGGGGTTCAGGCACTAGCAGGTCTGCACATATGTTGACCTGGGAGATCGTAAAAATCTCCACCCTTTACCCACCAGGCGCCGTCACCATGATTTGAACCCGGGACCCGCAGATTGACAGTCCAATGTTGTAACCACTCGGCTGTTGCGCCTGTCTAAAACCGTTAGCATTATGTTCAGGAAGAGAAGAGCAAGATGAAGGTGCAGTGTGTGTTGGTGTTGGTGTGCCTGGCGTTCCACTGTTACACTGAGGGCAAGAAGAAACCAGTCACAGTGCGCCTGGACGCCAAGTGGCATTCAACGCCTCTGTTGTGTGAAGTCAGGTATGTGTTTCAGTCAGCTTTATTGTTGATATATTAAATGTATGATCTCTAAAGACAGATTCACATGTGGTCATGTTGTCTATGCTCACAATGCAATAAAAAAAAAAAAAAAATCATTTAAAGGAATTAAGTATTTTTATATAGAAAAGTGTGTGTTTTAATTTTAAGTAACCCTTGAGATCACATGAGATTACATTGATGCAGCTAAATTCTAGGAACATTCTCAGATTCTGTGTAACTCATTAACTGACAAGCGCACTCTAACAGTATTCTTTTTAATGATTAAAATCGAAACATGTCTTAAATCTTAGACTAGTTAGAGATATGTGCATACATTACAATTACATGTATGAATATATTCAAAGAGACCACATGATAAAGTTACATTGACATAGATCTCAGAACATTTTACATATTCAAGACTTAAAAGCAAGAAACAGTATTTTTTAAAAAATCAATCACCTAAGAACAGTTATGAATGTTGAAATATGTGGTATCAAAGAGCATTTTAACCCTTTCACTGCCAGGAAAATAAGATTTATGTGAAATCTATTTGCCAGGTTTTTTTTCACAGAAAACGGGTGTAAATTTTCAAAAAATTCTGTGCTCTTTCTTATTGGAGAAAGACCCATAAAAGTATATATTTTCTGAAAGGTAAATGAATAAAGAATACAAAACACATGATGTTTTCCCATTTTATATATTTTTAGTGACATGCTGATGTTTTGGAATCAGTGTTTTGTTTTTTGTCGCATTTTCAACTTGTTCATTACAAACATTAGTCAGGTAATTTGCACCGAAATATCATATTTCTGGACAAATGGATATATATATCTGCACACACAAAATCATACTAGAACAACCACAATAAAAAAAAAATAAAAAAAAGATTAAAAAGGAGATAGATACACAATGCACTGTGACTTCTCCAAGTGGTGATATGGATGTGAGGCCACGCCCCCTCAGTCTCCACCCCCCGCCCCCCCCTCCTCTTCACCCCTCTCACACTGTCACTTTATCCACTGCCCATCAGACTGCGTTGGCTGAGTGCCAAGAAAATCACTCACACTGTGTCCTGCTAAAAATCTGGTTACTTTCTGTCGTTGGCTACACCTGTACAGCTGGCATCACTTACTGATAGTCGTATCTTGGCCATTCTCTTGATTGCTCCCTTCATTTTCTATCAAATCATCCTATAAATGTTCACCGCTGTCTTCTCCTTGGAAATTATGCTTCAATTCTTTCTGAGCATCAGCTGAAGAAAGCAATCTTGGTTGATTTAGTTCACCACGATTGCATGTCTTGAGCACGGCATCAGTCCAACATTTTGTCGAACGAGCGAGGAGAGGAGCCAGACAAACACTGCGACAGTAACCCAACCAAAACGTTCAAATAAAGGACTGCCTCATGACATATGGTGTTTCTAGCTATGAATAGACTCCAGAAAGATTCCCCAAGCTAAATCTACCACTATTTTTTGTCAGTGAACTGAATGCAAACCAGGGAAAAGTCAGAATATTTCGATGACGAGTTATCTCATCATTGTGGCAGCGAAGCATACATGCTTGCGATGATGAGTTATCTCGTCATATAGGCAGCCTAGGGGTAAAGAATCTCTCTCTCTCCAGTCTTGTGATGGCTTCAGTTGGTGTGTCTTCACACACACACACATACACAGTGTGACACACACAAACACACACACACACACGCTTCCTTAGTTCCTAACACTACAGTAAATACAAATATGCATGCTCAAACACATATGGATGTTTTCACCCTCCCCCCCGCCTCCCCCACTCCTCCAACACACTCCACACACACACACACACACACACACACCACACACACACACACATGCCACACACACACACACACACACACACACACACACACATATGCACACACACACACACACACACACACACACACAAATGCACACACACACACTCACGCACTTGAACACAAAGCAGCATCAGCGCAAACTTGTTTGAACACAGATAAAACGTTTTGTTTGTGTATTTGACTTACAGAAACAATGTTTTTGTGTGTTCTGTGTTGCAGTGAATATTTAGCCCAAGAATCCAACGATTTCTTTTGGTCTTTTGTGCGAGACCTTTCTCGCAGCCAGAACCTTGATCATGGTGGGTCATTAAGTTCACTGATTCTTTTCATGTACTGTGTATGTAGGGTGAGTGCATACATACATGTATATATATGTGTCAGCGTGTACTTGTGTTTGTGTGTTTTTATAAGTGTGCATTATATATATTTACTTATACAGAATTGTGTGTGTGTGCTTGCATGTGCATAATATATATTATACATAAATATATTATACATAATGTGTATGTGTGTGCACACATATATTATACATACTGTGTGTGTATGTGTGCAAATGTGTGTATGAGTGATATTTTTTATCATACATGTGTGCATGTTATCTTTGTGTGTACATGTGTCTGTGTATGACACAGTTGGTGTAAGTAAAGCATTACACATATTGCAGTCAAAACCCTTCATGATGTTGCTGTCACCTGTCCTTTTATATATACATATATATCTTATCCATATCAGTGTGGCTGTAAAGTTGTATGTATCCATACTTTCAGATTATGAATAAATGGCGCTACCTAGTTCATTGTCATTTCCACCAGCCATGGATATACAACAGCATCTCTTGGGCTTGTTGACACAGAAACGGACAAGAGCATCTACTCACTGGGGCTGTCGCTGGCCTCCAAGCTCGTCAGTCCCTTGCAGTTAAACCTGCTGAAGCTCACGCTGTCTCTGCGAGCATTTTCCCCGGCCGTGCAGACGCATCAGCAGGTACGGTAACTTTCGGATGGAAATCTGTGCGTTTCAGAGTTTTCCTTTTTCAGCTGGTAAAGAGGGAGCGTGTGAGAGTTTGTGCATGTCTGTATTGTTAATATGCAGTGTTGAAAGTCTGTGTGTACAGTTTTCCTTTTAAACTAGTTTAATAAAGAGGGAGTATCTGAGAGTTTGTGCATGTCTATATGATTGATATGCAGTGTTTTAGAAAAATTCAGTGCAACTGTATGCTGTACAACTATATCCTGTATTTAGAAAACCTCTACACAAATAATGTATTGAGTTTTTCGGTGTTAGAAAACCTTTAATTTTGACACAAATATTGATTCCAGTCAATATGCAGCATTGAAAAAACAACTTTTGATCATGGTGATGATCCCTTAAATCACCAAGAAAAGCTTCTTTTTTTTTTTTTTTTTTTTTTTTGGCTTTTTTTCATTTTGTTGTTGTTGTAGACAGTGACAGGATGTGAAAGGAGGAAAACAGCGTGAATCTGAACACTGTGCATTGTGGTGCACTGTCCATAGATCTTTGTATGAGACAGATGATGTCACACAGCATCATACCTCGGTGTTCCTCACAAAATATCTTTGTAGATATATCTATATCATACATTAGTCTTCTTCAGCATCAGTGTCTTCCTCAGTCAGTCAGTGTCATTGTACTCATATGTGTCTTCCTCGACATTAAGCATCTGTCTTCTCCAACATCAAGCATCTGTCTTCCTCAAGTCAAAATGTCTTCCTCAACATCAAACATCTGTCTTCTTCAGCATCAAACATATGTCTTCCTCAAGTCAAAACGTCTTCCTCAACATCAAACATGTCTTCCTCAACATCAAACATGTGTCTTCCTCAACATCAATCATCTTTCTTCCTCATGAACATCCACACATAGATCTGTCTTCCTCAGCATGAAACATATCTTTTTCTTAACATCACACACATAGGTCTGTCTCTCTCAGTATCTATCAAACATAGCTCACAATAGAAGGCATTTACCTTTTTGATTTTTCGATTCATGTGTTTGCATGCCCGGTTTTACAAAATCGAGTCTGCGCGCGCGCAAGTGTGTGTGTGTGTGTGTGGGGGGGGGGGGGGGTGGGGAGATGTGGGAGGGGGGGGTGGGATGGGGTGTGTGTGTGTGCTCAACATTGCAATGGGTCAGAAGGCCTTCTACAATAAAACATTTCTGAGTTCTGAGTATCAAACATAGTTACATATATCTCTCAACATCAAACACGGATCTGTCTTGCTGGCGAAACACCAAATCAAGTACAGAGGTGGGTAATATATCCGGCTAACGGTAGCAGCTGGGACAAGCTGCCGAACAATATCAATATCATGAATGTGATGGGAAAGCTGCAACAGCTTGACTGGTTTTTTTAATTTTTTTTATTTCACAGTTGTTTTTTTAGATTTTTTTTATTTTTATTGGAATCCGATTTTCCCACATGCAAGCTGTTTCATGTGATATGATAAAGCAAAAGAGCACACTCTTTGAGTGCATACATTACATGTTTGTGTGAGTGTGTGTGTTTGTGTGTGTGTGTGTCCTCATACTTGCACATGGGAACAAATGATTGAGTGAGAGAGGGAGAGAGAGAGAGTTGTGTTGGTAGAAGAACTAATTTGGGAAGGGAAAGAAATGATGGCCATATGAACACATCTTTACACTGAGCTCTCAAGCAGTGATTTGAAAACTGGAGAAAACAGGGAGTTGATGGTGAATGAGAGAGAATAGCTTTTATTTCACTGAGTGGTCTCTCTCTCTCTGTTTCTCTCTCTGTGTTTGTCTCTCTTTCTCTCTCTCTCTCTCTCACACACACACACACACGCACACAGAGAACTGATAAAGATCCCAATGGTAGACTTAGCAAGAGATGAGTTAAAAAAAAACCCAAAAAACAAACTTAATTATGGTTGTAAAGTCATAGTGTTGATGTGGTTGCAGAATTAGTTGTAATTCCAGTGGTAGTGCCATTGGTTGATACAGTGATGATAATACTCCTTCCTTCTTTCCTTTCTTTCCTCAAGTTCCCTGCTTCCTTTCTGATTTACTTACTTACTTACTTACTGACTTAATTTGGCCTTTCACCCCACCTGGGGAATAGGCTGTTAACTCACTCCGGACAAATAGTTTTCTCCCTTGCTTTCCCCTTGCAGACGACCCATTTGTTAGGGTTAGGAAAAAAAATCACAAACAATGCAAAACACAAAGTAACTGAATGAAACTCCCTGTACTTGACCCACTGACCCCTCTTCTAACATTGTGTGTACACCCACCCCCCTCCCTCTCTTCACAGCCCTCAGAAGCTGAGTCACTGTCAGTACCTTCTTGTTGGTAGCTTTCTTCACTGCAGATACTTTATTCAACATCTTCATCATCCTTGTCAATGTTGAAACCTTCAATATGAAACATTTCAATCACTTCAGCAGCAGTAAAAAGCCGCTGTCGTGATCTAGTTTGTTCCAAAAGTTTCCACTTGTATCGCCTGCGATGCCATTTTCGATACGTATGCAGATTAGCTTGTCATGTGGGGTAGTAAGGTCAACAGCTGGCCAGCAAGTGTATAGTCATGGAAACCTCACGAAGAAACTTTCAGTTCGACCCTTGATACGTTCGCAATGCTACCCCATGAGGAAAACGAGGACAAATTTTCAATTGTCGAAACCGCTATGAACGCTGGAATGCTACCTTACGTCAGGAGCGCTTTTGCGTTCCATCGTCTGGAGTGAGTTAATCAGAGACCTCCACAGTGCCCTGTCCTCTGTGTTTGCCTCTGTCTGGCTCAAGGTGAGGCCTATCTCTTGAACATATAAAGCCTCTGAGAAGACAGACGCCCTTAGTGAGTAGTACTACTTGCATAAAAGTAAGCATTGCATGTTTGAACTCCACCAGTAGTTCAGTTTACAACCGTTACTGCTGCTAATTCATGGGGGACTCTTGTTGGAGGGTTGCGGTGGTGGTCTCTGCTCTGAGGGGACGCTTGCTCAGTCTGGCTCTCCGTGACTGTGCCATTATTGTTGTCAGTAGGAAGGCCACCGGGAACTTGGAAGACCCTGCAAGCGCTTCAAGGACACCTTGAAGACAAACCTCAAAGCCTGTGACATAGACATCGCTTCCTGGGAAACTGATGCCCTTGACCACTCTCGCTGGAGGATGCTGAGCTCTAGTGGCATAAAGACGCTTGAAAACAAGAGAATGCTGGCCATTAAGGAGAAGCGTGAGCGAAGGAAGCAGGGCTCAACTTCTGGAGGCGTTTTCCCTTGCAACACCTGTGGGAAGTGCTGCGCATCCAGAATCGGCCTCTTCTCCCATATGAGGACACAACACCGACAGATAAGCCTGCCTGCCTACTCATCTGTTGGTCTGACGGGAGACTCCATCATCATCATCATCAGGGGGCTTAGTAGCTGGTGTCCTAAGTTCATTAATTGAGAACAGGTACTACTAAACACTATCAAAGCAGCAGTGCAGGGTCTCCTTAGGTGTGCAGCCTCCTGGCGGCCTAGCGTCGATAGTTCTATGCGGAACATTGATGCTGGGACTGCGGCAGCTGAACCTGGGTGTGGCTGTGAACAGAGGACTTGGAATGAGTCATTCATTTTGCCCATCGCTCCTGGTGGAGCATAGGCCATCGACGACCCCTCGCCATCGCACTCTGTTCTGGGCTGTTCTGGCCATTCCAGTCCAGTTGGTCCCTTGCTGCTTCAGCTCTGCCTCGGTATCTCGCCTCCAGCTGTTGCGAGGCCGGCCTCTCTTCCTCTTTTCCCTGCGGGTTCCAGGTCAGGGCTTGGCGTGTGATGCTGGACGCTGGCTTCCTGAGGGTGTGTCCGATCCAGCCCCACTTCCTCCGCAGTATCTGCTTGGCCACTGGTTCCTGTCCCGCTCGCTCCCACAGATCTTTGTTTCGGATCTTCTCCTGCCATCGGATCGTGTAGATGTGCCTCAGACAGGTGTTGAAGAATGTCTGAATCTTCTGCTGCATCGTGCTTGGAATGGGTGGTGTGGGAGTAATGCCACTGAAACAGTGCAGATGATGGGACAGCAAAAAAAAAAAAAAAAAAAAAAGAAGAAGAAGAAAAAAAAGAAACTGTTACTGCTGCTCCGCTTCTATGAATGCTGTGACTGTTTACTGGTGCTGCTATTGCTGCTGTTGCTATATTAATAATATATTGCTGGGTGTTTTTTTGTTTTTTTTGTTTTTTAATCTTTATTATTATTTTTCTTGTGGACAGATTGCCCAAGAGATACCCAAGTCCAAGGAGTGCACGGCCTTCATAGAGGTCAAAGGTCAGGTCACCTGTGACCCCAACGAGCTGGGCTCTCTTTTGGCTGGAGATGGGTATGTGGATGCCTATTACTTTACTTTTGTTGTGTTGTATTTCATTTTTTTTTTTTTTTTTTTCCATATATTCAGTATAGTTTTTGATTGAGAAAGTGCAAAATCCTTATTGAAGAAAACAAACATGAGGTCACGTGGAAAGATGGCCTAGAGGTAACGTGTCCGCATAGGAAGCGAGCGAATCTGAGCGCATTGGTTTGAATCCCACAGTCGCCAGTGTTTTCTCCCCCTCCACTAGACCTTGAGTGGTGGTCTGGATGCTAGTCATTCGGATGAGACGATAAACCAAGGTCCAGTGTGCAGCATGCGCTCCAGCACATGTAAAAGAACCCATGGCAACAAAAGGGTTGTCCCTGGCAGCTGTCCTGTAGAAAAATCCACTTCGATAGGAAAACAAATAAAATTGCTGGCAGGGAGAAAAAATACAACAAAAATAAGGGTTGCACTGTCAGTGTAGCAACGTTCTTCCCTTCGGGAGAGCAGCCCAAATTGTAGACAGAGAAATATGTTGTGACAAAAAAGAGTTATATAGTAAAGAACAACACAGTGGTACAGCGAGTTTTCTCCCCTGCTAAAGGGTGTTTTAATTACGAGTTGATTGGAAACACTAAGCAACACTGGCTTGAAGCTGTTTTTGTCGCAGCTGGAATGAAAGTCTGCTCGATTCTTTAGTGTGTAGAATGATGTGCGCCCAACCTTGTTTAGGAAAGTCTGCGTGCTTGTTTAGGGTTTAAGATAGTGTGTGTCCAACCTCATTTTAGATATGACTTCAGTAGAAGGAGGCTGTGTTGTGGTGTTAGTAAGTGCACACGACTAGCACTCCTAGTAGAGTGATGGCCTAGAGGTAAGGCGTCCGCCTAGGAAGCAAGAGAATCTGAGCGCGCTGGTTTGAATCACAGCTCAGCTACATGTTTCTCTCAGCCTAGACTCTTAAACTGCATGTTTCTCTCAGCCTAGACTCTTAAACTACGTGTTTCTCTCAGTGTGCACTCTTAATGCTACAGGTTTCTCTCAGCCTAGACTCTTAATGCTACATGTTTCTCTCAGCCTAGACTCTTAAACTACATGTTTCTCTCAGCCTAGACTCTTAATGCTACATGTTTCTCTCAGCCTGCACTCTTAATGCTACATGTTTCTCTCAGCCTGCACTCTTAATGCTACATGTTTCTCTCAGCCTAGACTCTTAAACTACATGTTTCTCTCAGCCTGCACTCTTAATGCTACATGTTTCTCTCAGCCTAGACTCTTAAACTACATGTTTCTCTCAGCCTGCACTCTTAATGCTACATGTTTCTCTCAGCCTAGACTCTTAAACTACATGTTTCTCTCAGCCTAGACTCCTAAACTACATGTTTCTCTCAGCCTGCACTTTTAATGCTACATGTTTCTCTCAGCCTGCGCTCTTAATGCTACATGTTTCTCTCAGCCTGCGCTCTTAATGCTACATGTTTCTCTCAGTCTAGACTCTTAAACTACATGTTTCTCTCAGCCTGCACTTTTAATGCTACATGTTTCTCTCAGCCTAGACTCTTAAACTGCATGTTTCTCTCAGCCTAGACTCTTAAACTACATGTTTCTCTCAGCCTAGACTCTTAATGCTACATGTTTCTCTCAGCCTAGACTCTTAAACTACATGTTTCTCTCAGCCTAGACTCTTAATGCTACATGTTTCTCTCAGTCTAGACTCTTAATGCTACAGGTTTCTCTCAGCCTAGACTCTTAAACTACATGTTCTCTCAGCCTAAACTCTTAAACTACGTGTTTCTCTCAGCCTGCACTCTTAATGCTACATGTTTCTCTCAGCCTAGA
The DNA here is from genome assembly GCF_041734735.1 of Babylonia areolata. Taxonomy (NCBI): domain Eukaryota; kingdom Metazoa; phylum Mollusca; class Gastropoda; order Neogastropoda; family Buccinidae; genus Babylonia; species Babylonia areolata. The sequence continues at coordinate 3,047,173 of NC_134888.1, read as the reverse complement.
CTCTTAAACTACATGTTTCTCTCAGCCTAGACTCTTAAACTACATGTTTCTCTCAGCCTAGACTCTTAATGCTACAGGTTTCTCTCAGCCTAGACTCTTAAACTACATGTTCTCTCAGCCTAGACTCTTAAACTACATGTTTCTCTCAGCCTGCACTCTTAATGCTACATGTTTCTCTCAGCCTAGACTCTTAAACTACATGTTTCTCTCAGCCTGCGCTCTTAATGCTACATGTTTCTCTCAGCCTAGACTCTTAATGCTACAGGTTTCTCTCAGCCTAGACTCTTAAACTACATGTTTCTCTCAGCCTGCACTCTTAATGCTACATGTTTCTCTCAGCCTAGACTGTTAATGCTACAGGTTTCTCTCAGCCTAGACTCTTAAACTACATGTTTCTCTCAGCCTGCACTCTTAATGCTACATGTTTCTCTCAGCCTAGACTCTTAATGCTACATGTTTCTCTCAGCCTAGACTCTTAAACTACATGTTTCTCTCAGCCTGCACTCTTAATGCTACATGTTTCTCTGAGCCTAGACTCTTAAACTACATGTTTCTCTCAGCCTGAACTCAATGCTACATGTTTCTCTCAGCCTGCTCTCTTAAACTACGTGTTTCTCTCAGACTTTTCATCCGTGCCACACATGTTTCTGTCAGTCTCTCTCACACCATTTTCACCCTCACTATTCTGTGATGTTCTTGTTTTATCTTTGTCCACCACAGTTTGAAACTACATGCTGTCCATGCTGTGTGTATGTGTGTGTGCGTGTGCGCGTGTGTGTTTGCGTGCGTGTGTGTTTGTGTGCGTGCGTGTGTGAGCAAGTGGGTTGGAAAAGTTGTGTCATGATGTTTATTTGAAGTTAATGTAAACTGATTCATCGTATTGTTTCATCAGTTTCTGTGCATGTAATGTAAAGCAGTTTGAGCACTGTTTGAGAGGGAAAAGAAAAGAGGAAAAAAAACCAAAAAACACTGAAAAAGTATTCATTAGTATTATTATTATTGTTCTTATTGCTATTATTAATGTTTCACTTTCCCCCACCGGCAGCCCCAGTTCCACGGTATACCAGTTTGACCACGTGTACCCCGGGGCGCCGGACAGCAAGCCCGTGGTCATCTTGTACGCCGAACTGGGCACACCACAGTTTGTGCAGTTCCACGGGGCTTTGGCAGAGAAGGCGGCACAGAGAGAGATACAGTATGTGCTGCGTCACTTCATACAGGTGTGTACGAAATACAAGGAGACTTTACTATTCTATATTTTACCCCCGAAAATGGAGTATGGCTGCCTACATGGCGGGGTAAAAACGGTCATACACGTAAATGCCCATTCGTGTGTATATATGAGTGAATGTGGGAGTTGCAGCCCACGAATCAAGAAGAAGAAAATTCCATCTTTCGACAGGCACAATAGCCGAGCAGACTTTCAATCTGAGGGTCCCAGGTTTGAATCTCAGTATGGTGCCTGGTGGGTAGAGGGTGGAGATTTTTTCCGATCTCCCCCAGGTCAACATATGTGCAGGCCTGCCTGTGCCTGAACCTCCTTCGTGTGTATTACACAAGCAGAAGATCAAATATGCACATTAAAGATCCTGGAAATCCGTGTCAGCGTTCTGTGGGTTATGGAAACAAGAACATACCCAGCATGCACACCCCTGAAAACGGAGTTTGGCCGCATACATGGTTGGATTAAAAATGGTCATACATGTAAAAGCCCACTCGTGTACATACGAGTGAACGTGGGAGTTGCAGCCCATGAACGAAGATGAAGAAGATTCTATATTGTAATAAAGACTTATTTGTTTTTGAACATTTCTTCTGTCATTGCTGCTGTGCGCACACGTCAAGTGATCTGTATAAGGACAGGCTTGGAGCATCTGTTTTTTGAGGAAGTGTCTGGGTTTGTTCCTCTGTAGCTTGTTTTTTTTTCCTTTGTGCTCGCTGGATCGGTAGGGTAAGCAGAATTGACTTGGAGTTGTGTACCTTGTAAATGGAGAGAGTTGCTTCTTGATTTAGTGTCTGTTTTTACAATCGTGTTTCTGTGTTGATTACCTGTTTACGTTGTGAGAATGCACCTGGCCATATTTCTCTCATTTGTGATTATAATGTCATTCTTATCTTATCTTGCCTTACCTTACCTTGCCTTATCTTAACTCACCTTACCTTATCTTACCTTACTGTATCTTACCGTAATAATAATATTAATAATGTACATTTATATAGCACCCTTTCTCTCTAAGAGCTCAGGGCGCTTTACATGAAAGAAAAATATTACAAGTTACATAAAATATTCATGACCACTCTTTCTCAAAACCCCCTCCCCGCCCCCACACTCACACTCAACCTTTCCTACTCTACGTACATCCAAAGTGAGTTGACACGGGTTTGTGTTGGAGAACAAGGAAGCTGAGAGTACTTTTAGATAGGTGTTAAAAAGATGAATGTTTAGTGATGAGCGAAAAGCAGAAATAGAATCAGATGCATGGATATAATGAGGAAGGTTGTTCCAGATGTGAGGAGCAGCAAAGAAGAAAGAACGTTCACCATAGGTTCTTGTATTGACACGAGGAAGTTTCAAAAGGTAACAAGTCAAGAGGAAGAGCGGAGATTTCTTGCGGGAGTGTAAACACTGGTAAGGTCAGAAAGATATGTAGGTCCTGCGGAGTGGAAAGCAGAATAGCAGAGACACGCAACTTTGTATTTAATTCTCGCTTCCATGGGGAGCCAATGTAGAGTGCGGAGGTGAGGAGAAATGTGATCAGTATGTGGGACTCTGAGAGTCATTGTTTTTACCTTACCTTATCCTGTCCTATCTTATCTGATCTGGTCTTGCCTTACCTTATCCTTTCTGAACTGAATCTTACCTCACCTTACCTTATCCTGTCTTATCTGATCTTACCTTACCTTACCTTGTGTTATCCTATCTTATTTGATCTTGCCTAAACTCACCTGACCTAACCTTACCTTGCCTTACCTTATGATATCCTGTCTTACCTTACCATACCTTACTTTACCTTACCTTATCCTATCCTGTCTTACCTGATCTTATCTTACCTTTCCTTACCTTATCCTATTATATCTTATCCTGTCTGATCTGATCTTGCCTTAGTCACCTTACCTTACCTTACCTTTTCCTATCCTATTGTATCCTGTCCTACCTTAACTCACCGTACCTTACCTTACCTTACTTTACCTTACCCCTAACCTTTCTTTACCTTACCTTATCCTATCCTTACCTTACCTTAACCTATCTTATCCTATCACATCCTACTTTACCTTACCTTACCTTTCCTTACCTTTACCTTACCTTTCCTTTCCTTACATTACCTTACCATACCATACCTTACCTTACCGTACCGTACCTTACCTTACCTTACATTACCTTACCGTACTGTACTGTACCTTACCTTACCTTACCTTACCCTATCCTATCCTATCCTACTTTAACTCACCTTACCATACCTTACCTATCGTATCATATCCTATCCTATCCTACTTTAACTCACCTTACCATACCTTACCTATCATATCCTATCCTATCCTGTCCTACCTTAACTCACCTTACCATACCTTACCTATCATATCCTATCCTATCCTACCTTAACTCACCTTACCATACCTTACCTATCCTATCCTACCTTAACTCACCTTACCATACCTTACCTATCCTATCCTACCTTAACTCACCTTACCATACCTTACTTTTCACTTGCAGGACCCTTCCCAGAAGCGGCTGAGGCTGTCAGGCTATGGGGTGGAGCTGGCCATCAAGAGCACGGAGTACAAGGCCAAGGACGACACCAAGGTCGAAGGTCAGTCGCTGCCTGCCCACTGATTATTGGGGCGTTTCTCGTTTCTGTTGTTTGCTTGGTCAGTTAGTGCGAGGTCCAAAGGCATGTACTGTTTCAAGATGCATGAGTTGTTGCATGTTTTTAAACATCATGGTATTGCAGTGTTAGGTGCATGCTTTAAGTGCTGTTTGTATGTTTGAAACAAAAATCAAAATGCCTATGCAGATTTTTTTTTTTTTTTTTTTCAAAATAATCAGTTTCTTTGATTTTGTCCACAACAATGTTTGCAGGCACACACTAACACACTGACACATCTTCACACACCTTCACATATCCCCCCACCACACACACACACACACACACACACACACACACACACACACACATTTCTAATGCCTGGTTTTGTACATGTTGGCTTGTGGAATGTTTTGTGGTGTGTGATGTATTGGCTTTTGAAAAAAAAACCCATCAACCGAACTCTGCATTCCATTGCATGCTGTTACGTTTGCTTTTTTTTTTTTTTTTTCCCCACCCGTGGTGGTGTATCTGTACCTGATTGCTGAACGTTTTTTGTCCTGTGTATTTTCAAAGCACCACACCATCACGTTGTGTCTGAGGACGGTGAGTGCCTTCTGGGTTGGGCTTTGTGATATCTGGGTCATCGTAATATATGGGTCATAGCCTTGACTTTGTGATATATGGGTCATAGTGATATATGGGTCATAGCCTTGACTTTGTGATATATGGGTCATAGTAATATATGGGTCATAGCCTTGACTTTGTGATATATGGGTCATAGTAATATATGGGTCATAGCCTTTAACCCCTAGACTGCTGAATCATGGTGAAACTAGGTCAGTGTGTCACAAGTCTGAAGTAGAATGGCTACTTTTTTGTGTGTGTCATTGTTGTTGTTGGGTTTTTTTTTTCTGAATGGAAAACAGTGCAGTCCTAAGAGAGGTAGAAATCCAAATACTGAGCGGAGACTGACCCTGAATTGTAAGAGCTCTGTCTAATCTCGGTGAGGTGACAGCCGTTCAGTTACAAGCGTACCCTTTAGCGGCGGTCAGGGGGGTTAATTTTCTTGGTTTATGAACAGATTGAAAGTAACGGATGATGATGTTGATAAAGAAGAAATGACCAATGTTGTTAATTAGAAATGACGGGCGCAATAGCCGAGTCGTTAAAGCGTTGGACTGTCAGTCTGAGGGTCCCGGGTTTGAATGACGGTGACGGCGCCTGGTGGGTAAAGGGTGGAGATTTTTCCGATCTCCCAGGTCAACATATGTGCAGACCTGCTAGTGCCTGAACCCCCTTCGTGTGTATATGCAAGCAGAAGATCAAATACGCACGTTAAAGATCCTGTAATCCATGTCAGCGTTCGGTGGGTTAAGGAAACAAGAACATACCCAGCATGCACACCCCCGAAAATGGAGTATGGCTGCCTACATGGCGGGATAAAAACGGTCATACACGTAAAGGCCCACTCGTGTACATACGAGTGAACGTGGGAGTTGCAGCCCACGAACGCAGAAGAAGAAGAATTAGAAATGAAAAAAAACACCATAGTGATAACAATTTTTTTTTTTTAGTAACACTTAATAGTAATGAAGATGCCTCTGTAACAGAACAGAAGAAGGTTATATCTGTGGGCAATTTTCTGAACCTGACAGCTTCACATTGGTTTTGATAATTCAGGCATTTTGTTTTTTTGTATTTCGTATTTCTTTTTATCACAACAGATTTCTCTGTGTGAAAATTCGGGCTGCTCTCCCCAGGGAGAGTGCGTCGCTACACTACAGCGCCACCCATTTTTTTGTATTTTTTCCTGCGTGCAGTTATATTTGTTTTTCCTATCGAAGTGGATTTTTCTACAGAATTTTGCCAGGAACAACCCTTTTATTGCTGTGGGTTCTTTTACGTGTGCTAAGTGCATGCTGCACACAGGACCTCGGTTTATCGTCTCATCCGAATGACTAGCGTCCAGACCACGACTCGAGGCATTTCCAACCAATCAAAATTGGACGTGTATTTTACTGACAAATCCTGCTTAGAGTTGTTGGTTTCAGGTCCAAAACTCATGTCAACATAATCCTTTTTTTGCTATTGTTGACCATATGGATGCACAACCATGTATTTTGATGATTGACGATGACAGAGACTACGATGATGGTGATGATGACGACAATGATGATGATGAAGATATGACTTCGACAGTGATGATGATGAAGATATGACTTCGACAATGATGATGATGACAACTACAATGATGACGATTATGACAATGATGATTATGACAGTGATGATGATGATAATGATGAAGATGATGACCATTATGATAATGATGATGATGATGATGACCATTATGACAACGACGACAATGCTGATGATGACCATTACGACGATGATGATGATAATTTTGACAATGATGAAGACCACAATGACAATGATGATGATTATGACTATGATGGTGACCATTATGACAGTGCTCATGATGGCCATTATGACAGTGATGATGATTATGATGATGGTGATTATGACCATGATAATGATGATGACCATTATGACAATGATGACGATGATGATGATGATGATGAATGATAATGATGACGATAATAACAATGACGCCAGTGATGGTGATAATGGCCATTATGACAATGACGATGATGGTGATAATGATGGAGCGATGGCCTAGAGGTAACGCGTCCACCTAGGAAAGCGAGAGAATCTGAGCGCGCTGGTTCGAATCATGACTCAGCCGCCGATATTTTCTCCCCCTCCACTAGACCTTGAGTGGTGGTCTGGACGCCAGTCATTCGGATGAGACGATAAACCGAGGTCCCGTGTGCAGCATGCACTTAGCGCACGTAAAAGAACCCACAGCAACAAAAGGGTTGTTCCTGGCTAAAATTCTGTAGAAAAATCCGCTTCAGTAGGAAAAACAAATCAAACCGCACTCAGGAAAAAATACAAAAAAAAGAAGAAAAAAAGGGTGGTGCTGTAGTGTAGCGGACGCACGCTCTCCCTGTGGAGAGCAGCCTGAATTTCACACAAGAGAAATCTGTTGCGACAAAAAGAGAAATAACAAATACAAATACAAATGGTGGTGACCATTATGACAGTGACGATGATGATGAAGATGATGATGATGATGATGACGACGATGATGATGATGATGATGATGTTGTTTCCCCCCCCCCCCCCCTAGGAGAGGCGGAAGGCGACAGTGGAGACTGGGAGGAGGAGGGAGAGGAGCTGCAAGGATTTGTGTTCTCCAGACTCAGGTGTGTGCTGGAAACGGTGTGCAGTGTGTGTGTTCTTTGAAGTTTGAACGGTCTGAACAGTGCTGAATGATACACACAGGCATGTGCATGTAGGCGTGTACACACACACACACACACACACACACACACACACGTACAGGGAGGCACATGCATATGTGTGTACAGAGTGAGCTGAAATGTACAGACGTGTGCGTGTGTGCATGCACACACACACACACAAACAGACACACACACACACACTCACACGCACATGAGAATGTGCACACACATGCACAGAGCACAAATGTGCCTAGACAAACACACACAACACACACACACACACACACACACACACACACACACACACAGAGGAATATACACACACAGAGGCACATACACACACAGCACAAATGCATACACACACCCACACAATACACACACACACACACACACACACACAGAGGGACACGCACACACAGAGACATATTCACCCACACAGCACAAATGTACACACACACAGAGTGACACACACACACACACCCATGCACTCACTGGCACATGAATACATACACACCACACACACACACACACACACACACACACACACACACATACACAAAGATATGCTGTGACAACTCCTTGAAACTGAAAACTGAAAGTGTTGATGTTTCCAGAGAGCTGCATCCGGAACTGGACAAAGAGCTGAAAGAATTCCGCAGCCATCTCCTGCAGTCCGTCACTGAGCTGGCGCCCCTTAAAGCCTGGCAGATGCAAGGTGTGTGTGTGGGGGGGAGGTGTGGGGGGTTGGGGGTGGTGGTGGTGTGTGTGTGTGTGTGCGTGTGCGTATACCCGCGTGCATGCTCATGTCTGTGTGAATTGTAAACTAAAGAAAACGCACACACATTCTCAGCACACCTGAGTGTGTGTCTGTGTGTGTGTGTGTGTGTGTGTGTGCCTGCACACATTCTATAACACATGGATGAATGTGTGTGTGTGCCTGTGTACATACATATGTGCGGATGTGTGAACGTACCATTCGATGATACATGTGCGTATGTGTGAACATACCATTCGATGATACGTGTGTGTGTGTGCGTGTATACATGCATGCATGTGTATGAGCGCACTTGTGTACATGGAATCAATAATACATGTACGTTTGTGTGTGTGTGAAGATTCATGTGTGCGTGTGTGTGAACATACCTTTGTGTGTGTGTATGTGTGTGTGTGTGTGAACATACTTGTGTACACACAATCAAAAATACATGTGTGTTTGTGTATGTATGTTTGTGTTTGTATGTGTGTGTGTGTGTGTACATGTATGTGTGTATGTATGTGAACATACCTGTATACATGCAGTCAATAATACTACAAGTGTGTGTGTGCATGTGTGTGAACGTACCTGTGTACATGCAATCTCTAATACATGTATGTTTGTGTGTGTGTGAGTGTGTGTGTGTGTGCGTGCATGTGTGTGTGTGTGTGTGTGTACATACCTGTGTATACACAATCAATAATACATGTACTTTGTGTGTGTGTGTGTGTATGTGTGTGCATGTGTGTATGTGTGTGCATGTGTGTAAGCATGTTTGTGAACATATCTTTGTTCACTCAAACAATAACATATGTTCGTTTTTGTATTATGTGTGTGTGTGTTTGAGTGTGAGCATGCGTGTGTGTGTGTGTGTGTGTGTGTACATCCTTGTGTGCATGTGTGTGAACATACCTGTGTGCACGCAATCTCTAATACATGTATGTTTGTGTGTGTGTGTGTGTGTGTGTGTGAACATACATGTGTACGTGCAATCGTTTGTGTGTGTATGTGTGTGTGTGTCTCTCTCTCTCATGTGTGTGTGTGTTTGTGTGTGTGTGTGTGTGTGTGTATTCGTTTGTGCATACATTCGTGTGTGCATGTATGTGAACATACCTGCATACACACAATCAATAATACATACGTTTGTCTGTGTGTGTGTGTGTGTGTGTGTGTATCTCTTATGTTTGTTTGCGTATATGCGTGAGTGTATGTGTGTGTGCGCGTATGTATGTGTGGTGTGTGTGTGTGTCTTATGTGTGTTTGCATATGTGTGTGTGTGTGTGTGTGGTGTGTGATCTTGCGTGTGCTAGCACATGCATGTGCGTCTTCATGCCTACACACACACGTTGATGCATACGTTGCCCATGCGTGTGCGTTGCGTTCCAGACCTGAGCCTGCAGGCAGCCCAGCAGGTGCTGAACGTGGCGCCGGGCAACGCCCTGCAGGTGCTGACCGACATCAGCCAGAACTTCCCCACCGTCGCCCGCAGCCTCATCCGCACCAGCGTGGCCAGCACGCTGAGGAAGGAAGTCAAGCAGAACCAGGCTGTGAGGATGAGGATGAGGATGTTATGGTGGTGGTGGTGGTGGTGGTGATGATGATGATTGTGGGGGTGGTGGTGGTGGTGGTGGTGATAACGCTAACAGTTGTAATGATTTGTATGTTTATAATAGACATGAGGATGTTATGGTGGTGATGGTGGTTGTTGTGGTGGTGGTGATGGTGGTGGTGGTGGTGATGGTGGTTGTGGTGATGGTGGTGGTGGTGATGGTGGTTGTGGTGATGGTGGTTGTGGTGATGGTGGTGGTGGCGGTGATGGTGATGGTGGTGATGGTGGTTGTGGTGATGATGGTGGTGGTGGTTGTGGTGGTGATGATTGTGTTGGTGGTGGTGATGGTGGTTGTGTTGGTGGTGGTGGTAGTGGTGGTGATGGTGGTGGTGGTGGTGGTGGTGATGGTGGTTGTGGTGATGATGGTGGTGGTGGTGGTTGTGGTGATGATGGTGGTGGTGGTGGTGATGATGATGGTGGTGGTGGTTGTGGTGATGATGGTGGTGATGATGGTGGTGGTGGTTGTGGTGATGATGGTGGTGGTGGTGGTGGTGGTGGTGGTGATGATGGTGGTGATGATGGTGGTGGTGGTTGTGGTGATGATGGTGGTGGTGGTGGTGGTGATGATGATGGTGGTGGTGGTTGTGGTGATGATGGTGGTGATGATGGTGGTGGTGGTTGTGGTGATGATGGTGGTGGTGGTTGTGGTGATGATGGTGGTGGTGGTGGTGATGATGATGGTGGTGGTGGTTGTGGTGATGATGGTGGTGGTGGTGGTGATGATGATGGTGGTGGTGGTTGTGGTGATGATGGTGGTGGTGGTTGTGGTGATGATGGTGGTGATGATGGTGGTGGTGGTGGTGATGATGATGGTGGTTGTGGTGATGATGGTGGTGGTGGTGGTGATGATGATGGTGGTTGTGGTGATGATGGTGGTGGTGTTGGTGGCGGTGGTGGTGATAATGGTGGTGGTGGTGGTGATGATGATGGTGGTGGTGGTGATGATGATAATAATGATAATGATAACAGTAGTAATGATTTGTATGTTTATAATAGAGATGATTATGGTGTTTTTGATGAGGATGATCATGATGATGTTGATAGCAGTTGTAACAGTAGTAATATTTGTATGTTTATAATAGAGATGATTATGGTGTTTTTGATGAGGATGATCATGATGATGTTGATAGCAGTTGTAACAGTAGTAATAATGATTTGTATGTTTATAATAGAGATGATTATGGTGTTTTTGATGAGGATGATCATGATGATGTTGATAGCAGTTGTAACAGTAGTAATAATTTGTATGTTTAAAAAAAGAAAAAGAAAAAAAGAGATGATTATGGTGATTTTTGATTATGATTATCATGATTATATTGATAGCTATTATTATTATGAGTTTTTTTTTAATGATGATTGAGAAAACCCCAAAACAAACCCAGATGCAGTCGATGTTGTGTCTTGATCCCGTGGACAGCTGTTTAACTCACTCAGTACGGCCAGTCCTCTCTTCTCCTCTACACAGACCCCTCGGATGTCCAGTGGGTGTCTCAATGACCCAACCTTTAGCTTCCGTCGTCAGAATTGTGGTATTCTTTGTCAACATTCACCTCTTCAGTATAAGAGCCTTCCGCTTGCAATATTTTGATGATGGTAATTGGGGTGAAATGCTGTTAACGTCATCTCTTTCGCCGTTCGTATGGAGAGAGTTAAGGGACACTACTAGCTGGGGCCTGGGCCTTCGGATTCCGAATCTGGTTCTGGTTCTGGTTCTGGTTCTTATTCAGCTGTTTGAGTGTCGCCGTTCTGATTCTGATTCCGGTTCTGATTCAGCTGTTTTGAGCGTCACCTCCAGCTGGGGCGAAGGGAGTCTGATTCTCTTTCTGATTCTGGTTGTGGTATTGGTTGTGATTGTGGTTCTGGTTCTGATTGTGGTTGAGGTACTGGTTGTGATTCAGCTGTTTGAGTGTCATCACCAGCTGGGGCCAGGTGATTCATATTCTGGTTCTGGTTCTGGTTCTGATTGTGGTTCTGGTTCTGATTATGGTTGAGGTATTGGTTGTTATTCAGGTGTGTCAGCATCACCACCAGCTGTGGCCAAGGGAGTCTGATTCTGTTTCTGATTCTGGTTGTGGTATTGGTTCTGGTTCTGGTTCTGGTATTGTGATTTGGCTGTTTGGAGCATCACCACGAGCTGGGGCCCAGTGTGTCTTATTCTGATTCTGGTTCTGGTTCTGATTGTGGTTCTTATACTGGTTGTGATCCAGCTGTTTGAGCGTCATCACCAGCTGTGGCGCGGGTGAGTCTGATTCTGATTCTGGTTGTGATTCTGGTATTGGTTGTGATTCTGGTATTGGTTGTGATTCTGGTTCTGATTCTTGTTATGGTATTGGTTCTGATTCTGGTTCTGATACTGGTTGTGATCCAGCTGTTTCAGCATCACCACCAGCTGGGGCCCAAGGAGTCTGATTCTGATTCCGGTTGTGATTCTGGTATTGGTTCTGGTTCTGATTCTGATTCTGGTTGTGGTCGTGATCCAGCTGTTTGAGCGTCACCTCCAGCTGGGGCCTGGGGAGTCTGATTCTGATTCTGGTTGTGGTTCTGGTATTGGTTGTGATTCTGGTTGTGATTTTGGTCATGGTACTGGTTGATTGATTAATATGGACACTTATATAGTGCCTATCCTCGGTTGGAGACCAAGCTCTAAGTGCTTTACAAACACGGGGGTCATTTTACACAACAGGCTGCCTACCTGGGTAGAGCCGACTGACGGGCTGCCATTGGGCGCTCATCATTCGTTTTCTCTGTCATTCAGATGTCAGGCACGCACACATACACATTCAGACAAACATGTAACATTATACGTGTATGACAGGGTTTTTTTTTATATTTACCCCGCCATGTAGGCAGCCATACTCCATTTTCGGGGGTGTGCTTGCTGGTTATATTCTTGTTTCCATAACCCACCGAATGCCGACATGGATTACAGAATCTTTAACGTGCGTATTTGATCTTCTGCGTGCGTATACACACGAAGGGGATTCAGGCACTGGCAGGTCTGCACATATGTTGACCTGGGAGATCGGAAAAATCTCCACCCTTTACCCACCAGGCGCCACCGAGATTCGAACCGGGGACCTTCAGATTGAAAGTCCAACACTTTAACCATTTGGCTATTGCGCTGAATTGGTTCTGGTTTTGGTTCTGGTTGTAGTGGTTATCCAGCTGTTTGAGCACCACCACCAGCTGGGGCCGGGGGAGTGATTCTGATTCTGGTTGTGGTTCTGGTACTGATTCTGGTTATGGTATTGGTTCTGATTGTGGTTGTGGTTCTGGTATTGGTTGTGATTCTGGTACTGATTCTGGTTATGGTATTGGTTCTGATTCTGGTTGTGGTGGTGATCCAGCTGTTTGAGCACCACCACCAGCTGGGCCCCTGGGAGTCTGATTCTGATTCTGGTTGTGGTACTGATTCTGGTTATGGTATTGGTTCTGATTCTGGTTGTGGTTATGGTATTGGTTATGATTCTGGTACTGGTTCTGGTTATGGTATTGGTTCTGATTCTGGTTGTGTGTGGTGATCCAGCTGTTTGAGCACCACCACCAGCTGGGCCCCGGGGAGTCGGCGCTGTTCCTGAACGGGCGGTCGGTGGAGATGGAGATCTACGACACCTTCACCCTGCTGGACATCATGGGGCAGGAGGCCAAGCTGGTGGAGGGCCTCTACTCCCTGGGCTTCAAGGTCAGGGTCACCTGTGTGTGTGTGTGTGTGTGTGTGTGTAAGGGAGGGACATCTATATGTGTGTGTGTGTGTGTGTGTGTGTGTGTAAGGGAGGGACATCTATATATATGTGTGTGTCTGTGAGGGAGGGACATCTATATATATGTGTGTGTGTGTGTCTGTAAGGGAGGGACATCTATATGTGTGTGTGTGTGTGTGTGTGTGTGTAAGGGAGGGACATCTATATATGTGTGTGTGTGCGTGTGTGTGTATGTGTGTGCATGTGAGTGTGTGTGTGTGTGTTCTGTGAAATGCATTTTGTTTTAATCTAAGCCTTATTTACTTCGTAGCTTTTATAATCTGATTCATCTCCTAAGTGCCCTTTTTTGTTGATATGAACACACTGGATGTTTTCCATTGTCAGACAGCGGTTGATGTGTTTTTTAAGGCATGTTTATAGTCAAGTGGATGATGTAAGGCGCTTTGAGCAGCATTGATGCTGGATACGATGCCATAGAGAAACTATGTATTATTATTATTACCTGCTGCTGTTGTCTTGTCTTGTCTTGTGGTGTGGTGTGGTGAATTGTGTTGGGTTGTACTGTACTGTATTGCATTGTATTGTATGTACTGTGCTGTACTGTATTGTAATGTGTTGTGTTGCATTGCGTTGTATGTTCGTTCGTTATCTTTGTGTGTGTGTGTGTGTGTGTGTGTGTGTGCAGAAAGATGCGTTAGACATTCATTGTCTGGATTTATGTGTGCAGAGGGAGGCATTGTATGTATTCATTGTATACATGTGTATATGCGGAAAGAAGCATTGTGTGTGTTCATTAGTGTGTGTGTGTGTGTGTGTGTGTATTCAGAAAGAAGCAGTGTGTATGTTCTGTGTATTATTCATTATCAATATGTGTGCAGAAAGAGGCATTACACATATATTCATTGTCTGTATGTGTGCATGCAGAAAGAAGTGTGAATGTCAATTATCTGTGTGTGTGTGTGTGTGTGTGTGTGTGCAGAAAGAAGCATTGTGTATATGTATATTATGTAGTGTGGGTGTGGGTGGGGATGAGGGGGTGCATGCGTGTGTGTGTGTGTGTGTGTGTGTGTGTGTGTGCAGAAAGAAGCATTGTGTATATGATGGCCTAGAGGTAACGCGTCCGTCTAGGAAGCGAGAGAATCTGAGCGCGCTGGTTCGAATCACGGCTCAGCCGCCGATATTTTCCCCCCTCCACTAGACCTTGAGTGGTAGTCTGGGCGCTAGTCATTCGGATGAGAAGATAAACTGAGGTCCCGTGTGCAGCATGCACTTAGCGCACGTAAAAGAACCCACAGCAACAAAAGGGTTGTTCCTAGCAAAATTCTGAAGAAAAATCCACTTGGATAGGAAAAACAAATAAAACTGCACGCAAGAAAAAAAAAAAAATGGTGGCGATGTAGTGTAGCGACGCACTCTCCCTGGGGAGAGCAGCCCAAATTTCACACAGAGAAATCTGTTGTGATAAAAAGAAACACAAATACAAATATAAAAAATATATGTGTGGGCGTGGGGTGTGTGTGTGTGTGTGTGTGCAGAAAGAAGTATTTCACATATTCATTGTCTGTACGTGTGCATTTGTTATCTATGTATGTATTTGCAGAAAGAAGGGTTGTGTGTATTCATTATCTACGTATGTGCAGAAAGAAGCATTGCACATATTCATTGTCTATATGTGTGCATGCAGATAGAAGTGTGTGCATTCATTATCTATGTGTGTGTGGGCAGAAAGAAGCTTTGTGTGTATCCATTATCAATGTGTGTGTGTGTGTTTCCAAAAAGAAGCATTGTATGTAACATTGTGTGTAATCATTATCTATATGTGTGTGTTTGTATTTGCACAAAGAATCACTGTATATATTAATTCTCTACAAGTGCGGATGCAGAGAGAAGTGTCTGTATCCATTATATTTGTATTTGTAACGTGTGTGCAGAAAGAATCACTGTATATATTCATTCTCTACAAGTGTGGATGCAGAGAGAAGTGTCTGTATCCATTATATTTGTATGTGTAACGTGTGTGCAGAAAGAATCACTGCAGCAGCTGCTTCAGCTGGACCTGTCTGGAGGCGACGACTCCAGCTACGCCGTGGACATCCGGCACTCTGCCGTCCAGGTGAGGATTTGACCACTCCGTACACGCCTGCCGTTCCAGAGGGAGGAAGGTGGCGGAACGGTTAAGACGGAACGGTTAAGACGCTCGGCTGCCAATACATAAGAGACCGTGAGGGTGGTGGGTTTGAATCGGGCTCGACGGGCGCAATAGCCGAATGGTTAAAGCGCTGGATTTTCAATCTGAGGGTACCGGGTTCGAATCTCGGTGACGGCGCCTGGTGGGTAAAGGGTGGAGATTTTTCCGATCTCCCAGGTCAACATGTGCAGACCTGCCAGTGCCTGAACCCCCTTCGTGTGTATACGCAAGCAGAAGATCAAATATGTACGTTAAAGATCCTGTAATCCATGTCAGCGTTCGGTGGGTTATGGAAACAAGAACATACCCAGCATACACCCCCCGAAAGCAGAGTATGGCTGCCTACATGGCGGGGTAAAAACGGTCATACACGTAAAAGCCCACTCGTGTGCATACGAGTGAACGTGGGAGTTGCAGCCCACGAACGTAGAAGACGAAGAAGAATCCGGCTCTAACCCTTCCTCCCATGTTTGACTGGACAAAATCAAACTGAGCGTCTGGTCGCTCGGATGAGGCGCTAAACCGAGGTCCCGTGTGCAGCATGCTCTTGGCGCACTGAGAAAGAACCCATGGCGATGACAGTGCTGTCCTCGGTACAGAATTCTGTTGGAAGAAATCCACTCTGTTAGGTACACAAATATATAAGCATGCACTCAAGGCCTGACTAAGCGCGTGTTGGGTTATGCTGCTGGTCAGGTATCTGCCTAGTGGATGTGGTGTAGCGTGTATGGATTTGTCTGAGCACAGTGACAGCGTGTGTGTGTGTGTGTGCGCGTGTGTGTGTGTGTGTGTGTGTGTGACTGTGAGTGTATGTTACACAGTGTGTGTATGATACCGTGTGTGTGTGCATGACGCTGTGAGTGTGTATGTGACACTGTGTGTGCGTGATACCATGTGTTTGTGTGTGTGTGTTTGTGTATGTGTGTGTTACGCTCTGTGTGTGTGTGTGACACTGTGTGTGCGTGATACCATGTGTTTGTGTGTGTGTGTTTGTGTATGTGTGTGTTACACTGTGTGTGTGTGACACTGTGTATGTGTGTGTGTGTGTGTGTTGCTATGTGTGTGTCAGGCTGTGTGTGTGTGTGTGACACCGTTTGTGTGTAATGCTATGTGTGTGTTTGATGCTCTATGAGTGTGTGTGTGTGTGTGTGACACTGTGGTGTGTGTGTGACACTGTGTGTGTGTATATGTTGCTATGTGTGTGTCAGGCTGTGTGTGTGTGAGACACTGTTTGTGTGTAATGCTATGTGTGTGTTTGATGCTCTATTAAGTGTGTGTGTGTGTGTGTGTGTGTGTGTGATTGTGTGCATGTGCGTGTGTGTGTGTGTGTGTGACACTGTGTGTGTGTGTGTGTGTGTGTGTTGCTATGTGTGTTTGTGTGACACCGTTTGTGTGTAATGCTATGTGTGTGTTTGATGCTCTATTGAGTGTGTGTGTGTGTGTGTGTGTGTCTAATGTGTGTGTGTGTGTGTGTGTCTAATATGTGTGTGTGTGTGTGTGTTTGTGTCCAGTACCTGAACGACCTGGAGAAGGACAGGAAGTACCGGGGCTGGCCCAGCAGTGTGCAGGACCTGCTCCGCCCCACCTTCCCCGGCATGCTGCGGCACGTCGCCAAGAACATCTTCCACATGGTGCGTGATGGTAACGACGATGATAATGATAGTGATGATGATAATGACAATGATAATGATGGTGATGATGATGATAATGACAGTGATCATGATGCTGAGACACTTGGCCAAGAACATCTTCCACATGGTGCATGATGGTAACGATGGTGATAATGATGGTGATGATGATAATGACAATGATAATGATAGTGATGATGATGATAATGACAGTGATCATGATCCTGCGATGCGTCACCAAAACCATCTTCCACATGGTGGTTGATGATAACGACAATGATGGTGATGATAATGATAATGACAGTGATCATGATGCTGAGACATGTCGCCAAGAACATCTTCCACATGGTGGTTGATGATAACGACAATGATGGTGATGATAATGATAATGACAGTGATCATGATGCTGAGACATGTCGCCAAGAACATCTTCCACATGGTAACGATGATGATAATAATGGTGATGATAATGATCATAATGATGATGATGCCAGAACATCTTCCCCAGGTAGGCAGCCTGTGGTGCAAATGTCCCTGTGTATGTAAAGCGCTTAGAGCTCGGTCTGTGACCGAGGATAGGCGCTATATAAGTATCCACATCAATCAAAATCCACTCTGATGGGTGAACAAAAGACACATGCATGCACTCATGGCCGGACTAAAGCGGCGTTGGGTTATGTGTTATTGCTGCTGGTCAGGCGTCTGCCTAGCAGATGGTGGTGTGGCTTGTATGGGTTTGTCCGAACGCAGTGACGCCTCCTCCTTGAGAAAGTGAAAAAGTGCTGGGTTTTTGTTTTTTTTTGTTGTGGACCAGGTGTTTGCGGTGAACCCGGCCGAGGACAGCAGCAGAGAACTGCTGAAGATGGCGGAGGCCTTCTATGTGCACAGCGCCCCCATCAGGTTGGCAAGTTTGGGAGTGTGGAGGGTGTGTGTTTATGTGTGTGTGTGTGTAGGGAGGGGTGGGGAAGGTATGGGGGAGGTTTCTTTTTGCATGTTGGGGGAGGGTGTGTGTGTGTGTGTGTGTGTGTGTGTGTGTAGGGAGGGGTGGGGAAGGTATAGGAGGAGGTGGGGGAGGTTTCTCTTTGTGTGTTGGGGGAGGGTGTGTGGGTGTGTGTGTGTGTGTGTGGAGGGGTGGGGAAGGTAAGGGGGAAGTGTGGTGAAGGTTTTTTTTTGTGCATTCGGGGAGGGTGTGTGTGTGTGTGTGTGTGTGTAGGGAGACGTGGGGAAGGTGTGGGGGGAGGTTTCTTTTTGTGTGTTGGGAGAGGGTGTGTGTGTGTGTGTGTGTGCACGTAGGGAGGGGTGGGGAAGGTATAGGAGGAGGTGGGGGAGGTTTCTTTTTGTGTGCTGGGGGAGGGTGTGTGTGTATGTGTGTGGAGGGGTGGGGAAGGTATGGGGGAAGTGTGGGGAAGGTTTCTTTTTGTGCATCCGGGGAGGGTGTGGGCGTGTATGTGTGTGTGTGTGTAGGGAGGGGTGGGGAAGGTGTGGGGGGGGGAGGTTTCCTCATAACCATCCTAATTAACCACACCACACCATTACACACACACACACACGTCGTGTGCAGGCTGGGAGTGGTGATGGCGGTGAACGGCGACTCCATGGTGACGGGCAGACAGGACGCCGGGGTGGCCTTCGCTCGCACCTTCGACTTCATCAAGGCCGACCAATCAACGGCCAAGGCTCTGTCCTTCATCACTGATGTGAGTGTGTGGGAGGGAGGGGGGTAGGAAGGGTGTGTGTGTGTGTAGGGGGGGGAGGAGTGGGGGTGGGGGGCAAATCAGATCATATCAAATCAAAAAATACTTGATTGACTCGTGCACCGCCAAGTGTCTTTGTGAAAAACATTCCCCAGTCCCAAATATTTTAGAAACGATGCTCTTAGTGTCACGGGCTTTTGGTTCATGTCGAAATAACACAGAGTGAAAGGACTTCATCGTTTCAAACTGGGTCAGGGGGCAAAGGTAAGTCATTGTTCTATCGGTGGGGGAAAACTGGCTTTGCAGCTGTCAAGCTTTTTTTCACAAAGCGAGTGCGTAAGTGTACACGTGTGTCAGGAGAGCTCTGTGCTCGTGCGTGTATGTGTGTGTGTGTGTGTAGGCTGTATGTTTTATATTTATTTGCTTATTTGTTTATTTATTATCATTATTGGTTGTTGTTTTTTTAAAATTTTTAATTTATTTATTTATTATTATTATTATTATTACTACTATTATTGTTGTTATTATCTTTTCCTTGTTTTTTATTTTATATATATTAAAATATATATATATAGAGAGAGATAGATAGAAATATAGAGATAGATAGATATGTAGATATATATATACATATATATATATATATATATATTTGTTTTAGGTACTCATTTACCTCTTCTTTTTTTTTCTCAAGGCCTAAGTGCATTGGGTTACGCTGCTGGTCAGGCATCTGCTTGGGCAGATGTGGTGTAGCGCGTA
Source organism: Babylonia areolata (assembly GCF_041734735.1). Classification (NCBI taxonomy): domain Eukaryota; kingdom Metazoa; phylum Mollusca; class Gastropoda; order Neogastropoda; family Buccinidae; genus Babylonia; species Babylonia areolata. The sequence goes on along the minus strand of NC_134888.1, from coordinate 3,027,732 downwards.
TGGATTTGCCCGAACGCAGTGACGCCTCCTTGAGCTACCGATACTGATACTGATAACTTGTCACAATGTGAAGAACGGTTCTTTTAACACATGAGAGTGTGGTGGTGGTGGGAGGGGGTAGGTGGGGGTGGGTGGGGGGTGGGGGACGGGTTACTGGGAGAGGAGGGGTGCGTGGCGTGTCTGGCTGATTTCGTTTCACCAAGGTTTGTAGCAGTTTTAAGCGCGTTGGTGGGTTACGCTGCTGGTCAGCAGGCATCTGCTTGGGCAGATGTGGTGTAGCGGTATATGGATTTGCCCGACCGCAGTGACGCCTCCTTGAGCTGCTGAAACTGAAACTGAAACTTGTAGCAGTGTGAAGGGGTCTCTCTCAGTTCTCGCCTGCGTTGCTTGTGCCAGGTGTACGAGAAGGTGGGCAGCAGGGAGATAACCGCGGAGGCCATCGTGGCGGAGTTTGGCGCCCAGTATCCCGGAGAGGACCTGGACCTGGTGTTTGGCAAGAACTCGGACTACGATGACACTAGAAGGGTCGGTGGCGCTGGTGTGCATGTGTGTGTGTGTGTGTGTGTGTGAGGGGGATGGGGTTGGGGTGTGGGTGTGTGGGTGTGCGTACATGCATGTATATATGTTTGTGTGAACATGCATGTTTTATGTGTGTGTCTGTGCATGCCTGTGTGTGTGTCTGTGCATGCAGGGTGTGTGTGTGTGTGTGTTTGTGTGTGTGTGTGTTTGTGTGTGTGGACCTGGTGTTAGGCAAGAAGGATTGGTGCTACTGGTGTTCTTGTAAGGGGGGGGGGGGGTATGGGTGCATGCATGTGTGTGTGTGTGTGTGTGGACCTGGTGTTAGGCAAGAAGGGTTGGTGTTACTGGTGTGCTTGTGTGTGTGGGGGGTGGGTGAGGGGCGCGGTGTATGGGTGCATGTGTGTGTGTGTGTGTGTGTGTGTGTGTGTATGTGTGAGTGAGTGTGGACCTGGTGTTTGGCAAGAACTCTGACTTCGACAACATTGTGTTCATTGTTGTTATCATTATCATAATTACTATCATCATCATCATCATTATCATCATCATCATTGTCGTTGTCATCATCATCCAATATCATCATCACCATCATTATTATTATCTTTATCATTGTTATTATTATCATTATTATCATCATTGTTATTATCATCAACTTCATTATTATCATTATTATTATTATTATTATTATTATCCTACAGTGCAGGCGGGGGCAGACTTTGTGGGATTACTATTATTATTATTATTATCATTATTATGATTGTTATTATCATGCACGCAGGAGCAGACTTTATTGGATTACTGTTGTTATCATTATTATTATTATTACTATGCAGGTGAGGGCATACTTTGTTGTATTATAATTATCATTATTATCATTATCATTATTATCATCATCATTATTGTTATTGTTAGAATTATGCAGGCGGGGGCAGACTTTGTTCGATTATTATCAGTAGTAGTATTATGATCGTTACTGTGCAGGTGAGGATGTACTTTGTTCGATTATTATCAGTAGTAGTATTATGATCCTTACTGTGCAGACAGGGACGTACTTTGTTCGATGATTATCAGTAGTAGTATAATTATCATTACTGTGCAGGTGGGGACGTACTTTGTTCGATTATTATCAGTAGTAGTATTATGAACGTTACTGTGCAGGCGTGGACGTACATTGTTCGATTATTATATGTAGTAGTATTATGATCGTTACTGTGCAGACAGGGACGTACTTTGTTTGATTATTATCAGTAGTAGTATAATTATCATTACTGTGCAGGTGAGGACGTACTTTGTTTGATTATTATCAGTAGTAGTATTATGATCGTTACTGTGCAGGCGGGGACGTACTTTGTTTGATTATTATCAGTAGTAGTATTATGATCGTTACTGTGCAGGCGGGGACGTACGTTGTTTGATTATTATCAGTAGTAGTATTATGATCGTTACTGTGCAGGCGGGAGCGGACTTCGTGGGGCGGTCAGGCCTGAGCGGGTTCCCCCACGTGCTGATCAACGGGGTGCCCCTGGACAGAAAGTTCCTGTCGCAGGATGCTTTTGAGGAGGGCGTGGTCACCGAGATCCTTCGCCAGACCCCGCTGGTTCAGAAAGCCGTCTTCAATGTGAGTGCTGGTGTTGGTTTGTGTGTGTGTATTTCTTTTTGCTGGAAAGCCGTCTTCAACGTGAGTGCTGGTGTTGGTTTGTGTGTGTGTATTTCTTTTTGCTGGAAAGCCGTCTTCAACGTGAGTGCTGGTTTTAGTTTGTGTGTGTATTTCTTTTGCTGGAAAGCCGTCTTCAGTGTGAGTGCTGGTGTTGGTTTGTGTGTGTATTTCTTTTGCTGGAAAGCCGCCTTCAGTGTGAGTGCTGGTGTTGGTTTGTGTGTGTATTTCTTCGGCTGGAAAGCCGTCTTCAACGTGAGTGCTGGTTTTAGTGTGTGTGTGTATTTCTTTTGCTGGAAAGCCGTCTTCAGTGTGAGTGCTGGTTTTAGTTTGTGTGTGTATTTCTTTTGCTGGAAAGCCGTCTTCAGTGTGAGTGCTGGTGTTGGTTTGTGTGTGTATTTCTTTTGCTGGAAAGCCGTCTTCAACGTGAGTGCTGGTTTTAGTGTGTGTGTGCATTTCTTTTGCTGGAAAGCCGTCTTCAGTGTGGGTGCTGGTGTTGGTTTGTGTGTGTATTTCTTCGGCTGGAAAGCCGTCTTCAACGTGAGTGCTGGTTTTAGTGTGTGTGTGTATTTCT